>NW_012130066.1:9723839-9738257 GCF_000143395.1 Atta cephalotes | reverse complement strand
TACATATATATTGGGAGTACAAATTAGTTCGGTCCATTCAAAGATGCATTTATTTCAAAACAAAATGAATGAACAGATCAATTAAAATATTGTCCATCGCTGCCTACTACTTTTTCCCATCTCTCAGGCAATTTTCGAATTTCATCTCGAAAAAATAACTCGTCTTTGGAAGCGATCCAATTTTGGAGCCAATTTTCAATTTCTGCGAAAGAAGTGAACCGATGATTTGCTGCATCCTTCGGAACAACCAATAATCAGAAGGAGCAATGTCCGGAGAATACGGCGGGTGCGGTAAAACATCCCATTTGAGCGTTTCCAAATATTTTTTTACGACTTTAGCGACATGAAGCTGAGTGTTGTTGTGAAGAAGAATAACTTTATCATGTCTTTGCTCGTATTCCGGCCGTTTTTCTCGCAATGCACGACTCAAACGAATCAATTGTAGCCGATACCGACCGCCCGTAATGGAATCGCCAGGTTTCAGCAGCTCATAGTAAACAAGATTCTTTTGGTTTCACCAGATACAGAGCATGATCTTCGAACCATGAATGTTCGGCTGTGATGTTGATGTTTAGGTCGATGGCAATGATTGATCGGGCTTAGCGTAGTATTTTTTCTTCTTGGGGTTGTCATTATCCACTTCTTATTTCCAGTCACAATCCGATGCAAAAAATCTTTTCTCTGTTGTCTTTGAATCAGCTATTCGCAAGTGAAAAATCGCCTTTCAATGTCTCTCTTGGTTTCAGTTCATAAGGCACCTAATTTCCTTTTTGAATCATTCCCATGGCTCTCAATCATACAGAAACGGCTTGTTGAATTACCCCCAATGATTCTGCAAACTCTTCTTGCGTTTGACTCTGATCTTCTTCGAGTAATGTCTTAATTCTTTGTCTTCGAATTTTTTTGGCTGCCCAAAGCGAGGCTTGTCTTCAACACTGAAATCTCCATCCTTGAAACGTCGAAATCATTCCCTATATGATTTATCAGTTGGAGCAGTATCACCATAAACTTCGACAAGCATTCGATGGACTTCAGTCGCACTTTTCTTTCAATTAAAGCAGAAAATCAAAACCTCCTGCAAATGCTGCTTAGTTAACACAAAATTCGACATTTCAAACACAGTAAAAATCAAGATTTTTGTATGAAACTCAAAGCGATATAAACTGAATATTATTAACAGATGTTTAACCTCTCTGAAATCGCCAAAATCAGCTGTAGAACCATTCACAATCAGTAGAACCATTCACAATAGCTGGAGCTATCTTTAGAGAAACGGACCGAACTATTTGTACTCTCAATATATATATATATATATCATTAGAGCAATTAGTATTATTTCAGCTAATAAAAAGAGCTTTCACCATCTCTAATAAAGAACATCTGACAAAGAACGGAACTCATTAAAAATAGCCTTACAGAAAAATGGACATGACAAAAAAGACATAATCAAAATAAATAAATATGCAAAGAAGACAACGGTCTCTGACACACAATCAGACGAGAGGATCTTATCCATTCTTCAATATATCAAAAGAACAGATCGGATTGGCAGGATATTAAATAAACACAATCCGAACTATCTTTACCTAAACCACCCAAAAAGATAGGACAAATCTTAAGAAATCCTAAAGATCAAAGTCCTCCACTTAGCTCCGCATGAGTGTACAAAATACCTTGTTCCTGTGGGCAAGTACATTGGAAAATGATTAACCTACGAATAAAAGAACACCAACATGATGTCAAGTTAAAACATGTCACGCAATCAGCACTATCAGAATACAATATCGAAACAGGACATCAAATTCTGTTTGATAAAACCACAATAGCCAACATTACATCATACTTTCTAAGAAAATATAGGGAAGCCATAGAGATACAAAAACACTCTAACAATCTAAATAGAGATAATGGCTACAACATAAATAAAATGTGGAAAACTATTCTCCCGGTTAATGAGGACCGATTTTTCCCCATCTCTTCCGCCCACCTCCCATCCACAGTTCTCTTCTTTCCCTCCATTACTCCAACAAGTAGCGTAAATATATAAAAGGAGAAGGATGCGGAAGAACAGCTCAATATCAGGCTCCTCGATGAAGTGAACTGTAAGGTTCACGAAATGTTGGCATTCCAAGAATGGATCTAGACACAGAAGAAACCTGCGAAACGCGTAATCTTTATATAGAAAAGATCCGTAGAAGTCTCAAGAATATTAATATTTTACAGTATTATTAAAAACAAGTTATTATGATAAGTGTCATCATTTGTACATTACTACTATATTTAACATTAATTATACTTTTTTTATGTGTTCCGCCTCTTTGAACAGATATGTTACAACTATATATCCATTAGCATTATAGGGGTTCTTCGAAGGAGTAGTTTCCGTATGATCACAGAAATGATGGTAAATATGATAAGTGGAGATTCGGATGAGTGACCGCGCATCATAAAATGGGTACATCTTAAAATTAGTTTCTCGAATTCATAAAATAAATTTTTTTTTTTATTACAATTTTGTCGTCCTCTGAAACATGATGTTAATCAATAATAATTATTTTTACAATAAAATTTCAATGAAACTTTAATGAATTTTCTCCACTATTACATTATTAGTGACACTACTTGTCAAATTTACTTATTGCATTAGTGACTAGTAGTATATTTTTATTAATTAATGAAATTAATTCAAGATTTTATTTTCAATTCGAAAATTAATCGAAATTGAAGCCAAAAATCCATCGAAATCAATAGAAATTTCAAAAACTTTCGATTTTTATTTTCGACATCGAAACAACGTCTTTTCGAAAAATTATTTTTGATTGAGAAGAGCATTCTACAATGCGTTGCAAACATTCATTGCCATGCCCATTGAAACATTTGTCGCGACAATTAATTAGAAACGATATTATTTATGCTTCTGAGTGGTTGTCGATAAAGTTCTTTTAGTAAGAGTTAAGCCATTGAGTGATGATTTTTTTATTGGTCCTCCATATTCAGGAAACAAAAGCGATAGTAAGACAAAGAAAAAGCAATAGTAAGACAGAGAAAATAACTTGTTGCTTTCTTACTCTATCTCATACTGATGTTCCATATTAATGGCAAACGCGCACACGTGCGAGACAGATGTCGTAACTCTAGAGGAACTCTTGTCGCGATAAACGTTTCAACTGACAACAGTTGTTTGCAGCACATTGTAGAATGTCCTTTTGGATGTGGCGTAACTTGCGTAAGCGTAACTTGCGCTGACTAATTATATCGTTTCATTTGAATATCATTTCTGCCTAGTTATTTTATACTTTTTACGTTATTTTGTTGTTATGCCGAAAAATAGTAGAACCACTATGCGTCGAATTCAATTTCTGGCTCATTTTAGCTTATTCTGTCTGGAAAAATGCTCGTGAGTTTCGATTTTGCGATAGTATAATTGTAGAAATTGTGCGAAGCGTTTTGCATCGCGTGGAAAATCGAAATCAGTCAAAACCCATGTGCAATAGTACAATTATAGACCTCACTTTGTCTCTGTGACAATTTTCTAACCTCAATAGTCAACTTTAATGTTTAATATCTCGGATCACAGGGCACAGCGATGCTTTTTTTGCCAGATTCTTTCGTTTCATACAAAAACGCGTCAAATAAACCTAAAGCGGAGAGTATAGACTCTTGCATAAAATGTAATGCATAAGAAAATGTATCAAAATTTTTCTTTTCTTTCCTTTCCTTGAAATAAAAAACTCTGTTTGGTTGGATTTCTTATGTGTTATGCATTATGCAAGAGTGCTCTCCGCTTAAGAGTAGTTTCACAAAATTTTCTGATTTTTTTAATGATTCATTCGATCATCTGCTCATATGTATGTATGTACATACGCGATGGAAAGTGCCGGTTTCCCATGACGTATTTTTCGAGATGCGTAGGTTACGAAAACCAATCGTAAATTCGTTTAGCATTTCTATTAGAGTGTACAACAGAAATTCTAATCAGCAATTGGTCGCATTTCTCTAATCTTCCGCGTCCAATGTACCAGCTTTTAGAATACTAGCTTTCAGAATGAAGTATTCCAGTAAATAAAGATTGTGTTTTGATAGCTATGTCAAAGATTCTTATGGTTTCTGCACACTGGACGCGGAAACGCTTGCTGCACGGCAAAATGAGACGCGATCAATGAACACATTAGGAGCTGTAAGTTTATTAATTACTACATCACATTTTGCCGTGCGGCAAGCATTTCCGCGTCCAGTGTACAGAAACTATTATGAATAATAGCTGCGGCAAATTCTTGCATAAGGCTAGGTTTTCACTTTACGCTATTTTCAGCGTCAAATAGGTCGCGTGATCAAAATTAATGAATATCCAGCATCCTAATGCATAGTGCATAAGGAAATCAACCAATCGAAGTTCTTCTTTTCTATAGAATGGGAGGAAGGAAAAGATTCTGATTAGTTGATTCGCTTATACTATGCGTTATGTAAAAGTATGTACTGTGCGGCCTTAAGTCCGGATTTACGATAGATGTATTAAGCCTTAAGCCGTAAAAAATTGACCAATTACAGTCGAATGCGAAGAGAGTAAAGACCATGGCACACAAAAAACTTAAGATGTAAGCAAAAAAATCAAATGTTAGATTGGTTACTTCTTATGTTATGACCTTATTGATTCTTCTGTGATTAATCTTTTAGATTAATTCACAATGTGCTCTTTATTTCTTGTTTCTTGCTATTTGTCTCTGTTTATCTCTTGCCTTTTTAGTCAATAAGACAAGACATAAACAGCAAGAAACAGAAAACAAAAAGCATATTGTAGAATTAACCTTAAGATCATGGCACACACTTTTCGTAACAATAATCATAAGACATATAGTAAAAATGAGCCAATCACTCAATCAGTCAAGAATTCTTTTTTCAAGAACTCTTAATTCTAATTGGCTGATTCTTATGATACGTCTTATGATTACTGTTACGGAAGGTATGTGCAGAGAGAACCTGAGAAAGAACATGCCGGCCCAAAACCTGTAACCGCAAAATATTTATGGCGTTGCAAGCGTTAGTTGCGGCGCTCGAGTCAGTTTTTTCCAGTTTTTCTTTTTCTCTATCTCTGATGTCATGGCGTTCTGTGTAGATCTTTTGTAAGCCTCAGCGATCGATTTTAAGTGCTCGATAAGATTAATCATCATTTCATGTTCATTGAGATCGGCATCGATTACTGCTCATGTCGTTAGATAATTACTCGCGCCGTCAAATGAATGCTGTTGTAGATTTTTTTAGTTTCTCATATTCTAATCTATCTAATAATGCGATATTCAAGCTGTCGTAACGCAATTACGTCTGTACTCTTTCGATTTGTACGTTCCAAGTATTTATTTGAGTTTGTATTAAATCGCTTTATGGCTTGTGAGAAACAATGAGTAACATTTCTTTGTAAATTTAGTGATTTCTCGCATTCTTCCTTCGTCATTAGTTAGTCGTCGGCGCCCAGACACGCGTCACATTATAGCTGCGTTCGGTAATGTAAATCTGAGGCATCGGAGTGCTCTTATATTGTGTGTATTCCGATACAGTGCGATAGTAATCATCTTTGTTTAACATTAACAAACAACAATGATCCATTGTGTCACATCAGGTTTGTTCGCGTCGCACGCTCCAATACGTTCGTGTCACCGGAACCAATATGGCAACTAGATTCGCGTCGCGTTAAAGCATACTCCATGGATCAATTAAAAGCATTGCTCTATTTGCCTCACCTCAGAAAGTGATATGATTGGGGCATGTTACACACACATGCGTAATGGTTGAAAACGTTCTATATTGAAAAAAGTATTTCAGATTTGTTTTGCATAACGTATTTAATAAATGCGTTTTTTTTTATATAAATATAAAATAAAATATAACAATATAGTATAATATTAATAAAATAATAAAATAAAATAAAAAATAAAATAAATAAATAAAATAAAATAAATAAAATAAAAAGAATTAAAAAAATAAAATAAAATAATATAGATACAATAAAATAAAATATAATATAATATAAAAATATAATATAATATAAAAATATATCTTTTATATAGAAAAATAAGCTCATGTAAATGCAATGTAATAAATTAAAATGTCAATCAAGGCTTTTTAAAAAAACGAGCAAAACGAGCAAAATGTAGTTAACTAATAAAATTCGTCTTTTATTACATTCGTATAACACTATAAATTTCAAACGTTTCAACTTACAAAGTCTTCATCAGTGATAATAGAAAAAACGTAACCCCACGTATTAAGTATAACTCCATCCAATGTCAACGAATTAACATATGATATATAGTAAAAATTATCGCTCTAGGCTAATCTTATTTAATTATTCCTGCGTTAAGATATTATGGATTGATTATTCTATATAAATTAACGTAAGTGAAAAATAAATTCTCATTAATATTGAGTTAAATATAATAATTTTTAAATCAAAAATTGACATTTAATTGTACAAGATATAGTAGAATAGTTGTTGAAAAAATCCTTGTTCGGAATGAACGGAATGATACGTTTTATATGAATTAAATGTAATAAAACACGAATTTTATTAATTAACTACATTTGCTCGTTTTTTAAAAAAGCCGTGACATTTTAATTTATAACTTTTATATTTATTAAAAACGCATTTATTTTGTATAATTGTATATTGTTAAAAACGTTTTTCAAATAATGGTAACACAAAATATTCGAAACGAAATGAGACACATTCTGTTCAAGCGGTCTCACGGATTAGGTTAGGTGCACATGCTCACTTGTCCTAAATCCGTTCGTGTTACTGAACATTGGAGCACCTGAATGCAACTGCTCCAATCGCCATCTTACCTGTGATCCAAGTGCTCTTTAGGTTAATTTGGAGCATGCGACGCGAATAAACTTATTAATTTCATTAATGTTAATGTTGATGTCTCCCTATTTCAAAAAGTTCTAAAAGTCAGTTATCCTAGTTCAAATTGTTTTACCAGATTCTGTATCTTTTCTCGTTGGTGCGTATTAAGTTTTCTTAAAAGTTGATGTTTTTCATTGGTGTCGTAAAGGTAATTAATTATCGTATTGATAAAGAATCATTCTTAAATGGTATGTTTACGTCGAATTATTCCAGCACGAAATATCGTTTTTGTTTAATATTAATTAAATGGACTCTCTCTTTCTCTCTCTCTCTCAATTATTTTAATGCAAAGTTATCCATTCTAACATTTAATGCTCCGCTATTGCTATTCGAAATTATGACATTAGAAGCGAGAAAATAAAGAATGAATATAAGTTATATTTAAATACTATTCAATAACAGATCCTTTTTTATTTCTGTACTATATACATTGCACTAAAACTTTCTTTAATTTTTGCTTTCGCCAAACATACCCATCTCACTAGGTTCCAAAAGTGTACACTGGTTCAACTACAGAAAACAGATCTAATATTTTGTAATTGATAGAATAGATAAAAACCGAAAATTTTTCTTGTTACGAAGAGAAATTAAATCATATTTATTTCTATATTTAATTAATTTTATTTTGGCTGCGAACATATAATTCATTTCGTTTTGGATTATTATTATCATTGATCACATTTTCAGATACATTATAGTCATTTAATAAACAAAAAGGGAACATTCGATAGGGAACATTCAGATCTACTAGATTGTAAAGTATTATTTTGCTGAAACATACTTTCATATTAAACTATATTTTATAATAATGTGTTTATGTTTGTAGTGCAATATCGAATATATTATTGCACACATTCTTAAAAATTGTTTAATAGCTTCGATATTACACAAGTAATATGTAATGTAAAAATATTCATTAGAGAACACTTTTAAAGCTTTCAAAATTGCATAAATATCAAATTATCGAAACTCGGTGAAAAATCAACGCAGACAAAAATAAAAAAATTTTAAAGTTTGAAACTTGTACTGTAACATGCTTTTAGCTGTTTTTCAAAAAATTTTTATGTTTATGATTCCGTATCTAAAGATTATATTGTTATATATGATACTTAAAATTATGTACATTCAACAGTCTGCAGCTTGGAAAAAAGTATGTTTTAAAAAAATTTGATACTTTTACATAAAAGTATAGAACTTTACTTATACAAACTGTTTCTTTTTAATTTTCTTACGATTTTTCTTGATCGATCAAATGTAAATACATTAATAAATACACGCACGCACGCATTCCTCACACCCAAAAAAAATCTGACCACTAAGTTTTTTCACAAATTTTTAATATTTTCAAAACAAATATTAGCAATAACTCAGTGAAAAATCATCATAGCGAAATGTTTAAAAAAGTTTTTTAAAAATTGAAATCTCTATTTTCTAGACGGTACTTTAAAAAACAGTACTGATATTATATGAAGTTATACAAACATAAATGAAAATGCATAAATTCTTAAAATTTTTTTATAAAATTTGTGAAGTTCCACGGCGCCAATTAAAAATTGCGCAAAAATGTGGTTCACAGCTTTCGAAAGAGTGAATTTTTACCTTTAATTTGCTTTTTTATAGATCTGTACAATTTTTTTCAACATTGAAGCAAAAACGATCCTTTTCGTTCAATGTTGAATAACTCGATGAAAAAAAATCATATAGAGGTTTATAAAAAAGCAAATTGAAGGTAAAGATTCACACTTTCGATTGCTGTAAATCGCATTTTTATGATCTTTACTTCACATAGACATTGTAAAATTTGTAAAATTTGTACAAAATTTTTACATTTGACGGATATCTATTTGTGTCCGTAGCTCCATAAAGGGTCAGATTGAAGGGTCGGATTGAAATACTAATTACCGATTTCAAAAGTAAAGATTTCAACCTTTAAAATGTTTTTTTTTTAAATTTCGTTACGATCATTTTTGACGAAGTTATTCTATCTTGAGGATCATTAAGAATTAATTTTAAAAAGGTCAAAATCAAGCCTTAAAGGATCATTTAGAATTAGCTTTAAAAAGGTTAAAATTATTATGTATCTCTGCGAAAAAAATGATTACGAATACGTACGCACACACGCACGCATCTATTTTTTGCCTAAGATTAATCGTTATAAATTAAAATTTGAAATTGTTAATAAATAAACATGTCATATATTGTAGTTAAAATATAAAACTTTAATTTGCCGGTAATAAACAAAAACAACACCAAATGTTTCGATCCCTGTTGGATTATTATCAATGTAAACAAAAATAACAGTGGAAAGATAGTTACGTAGGACAGTGGAAAGAAGTACATAGATAAGATATATAAAAATTATAATTCGCTCTCGATCGCAGTATTAATTGTCAATCTCGCTCAATATGAAATAAATGTTATAAGAATGTTGTAATCGATAACCATTCCTATATGTAGATTATAGACAAACATACTTGTTTCTGCTAAAAAGTACAAATATAGCTAAAAAGTACATATATAATGTAAAAATGTAATAGGAATAAGTAATCAAATCTAATAAGAGAAATACAAAGTAAGAAGCAAAAAAATAATAATAAAGTAATCTAATATTATGAGAAATGTATATTAAAATCATTAATACGAATTGAAATTGTGTGATATAAAGTCAAAAAGTGTGATATAAATTATATATATTAAATTTAGTAGCAGCTAAATCAAATGAAAATAAATACCTTATAATTGTATCAATATAATGTAAACGTCGTCTATTCTTAGGCAATGCGATGAAATTGAAAATATAGTCATTTTTCTAAGATGCTCGAAGACAATGTAAAATCCAATTTATAGATAGAACTCTAACTTATCTAAGTCTATCTAACTAGAACGTAATTTATAAGATTTCCTGTAACGATTGTGAGGCGAGCTATGTTGGTCAGATAAAAAGAAAATTAAGTACGAGATTATATGAACATATCTCTGATATTAAGAAGAACTGGTTCTCCTACTATTATAACTGATCATCGTATCAATTTTTATCACAATTTTAGATAGAACGAAGTAAAAATTTTAGATTGCGAATCTTCGTATAATAAGAGATTAGTATTTGAAATGATTCATATCAAAAGACAGAAACAAGGTCTTAATAAAAAAAAATGATATTGAATTGTTATCTGAAACTTACTCACAGATTATTCAATCTCTTTCTCCCTCTTAACTGCATTCTTTCTCTTTTTACTCCCTCTCTCTCCACTTTCTCTTCCCTCTACTTTATTTTCTCTTTCTTATGTTCCTCTTCCTTTCTAGTTTATCACTTCTTGTTTTGATATGTGAATTTTATATTGTCTCCGAGCATCTTAGAAAAATGATTATATTTTTAATCCCATCGCATTGCGTAAGAATAGACGACGTTTATATTATATTGACACACGATTATAAAATATTCATTCTCATTTGATTTAGCTGCTACTAAATTTAATATATATAATTTATGACTGTCCATCACACAATTTCAATTCGTATTAATGATTTTAATGTACATTTCTCATAATATTAGGTTACTTTATTATTATTTTTTTTTTGCTTCTTAGTTTGTATTTCTCTTATTAGATTTGATTACTTATTCCTATTACATTTTTACATTATATTTATACTTTTTAGCAGAAACAAGTATGTTTGTCTATAATCTACATACACAATCTAGGAATACATGGTTATCGATTACAACATTCTTATAATATTTATTTCATTTGAGCGAAATTGATAATTAATACTGCGATCGAGAGCGAATTATAATTTTTATATATCTTATGTAATATTTCAACTGTTATTTTTGTTTACATTGATAATGATCTAACAGGAATCGAAACGTTTGGTGTTGTTTTTGTTTATTATCGACAAATTAAAGTTTTATATTTTAACTATATAACATGTTTCTTTATTAACGGTTTCAAATTTTAATTTATAACGATTAGGCTCGTAGCCCTTTATCTTTCTGTTTTTTAAATTTATTAAGCCTTATTACTTTTATAGTTTATATATAAAATATATTTATTGCGAACTTTTCGACTATTTGTCGTGAAATCTCAAAGTTTTTTTTTTAAATTTAACAAATTTTTTAAAAAGTGTCTCTACGATTTTTTGTTCTGAGTTACTTGCAGGTTAAGTAAAAAGGAACATCCCGATTCATAACTGCATTATAAATCATCGCAATTAAAGATACAGATTTCTAATGCTAAAACTTTTCTCTATCGAATGGTATAATTGTCAGTTTTATTATTGTAAGAAAATAGAATATGTATAAATTTGAGTTAAAAATATGACTACACTTCCATTGTATTCATTGCGCAATAGTTATAGAAGGAAAGTAATATTATATTTTTAGCTTAAATATATATAGTCTACTTAAAAAAAAATTGGCATTTATATCACTTCAACGTTTCAGCTTTAGATCTGGTTTTTTAATTGTGATACGATGATTTTTATCGGAGTAATGATCAAGCAAAGTCAGATTGCTTCTTTTTATTTAATTCAAAATAGAAAAATTGTAGAAATATTTAAAAAAAACAGTTTTGTAGCGAAAATTTCAAATTTTCATGATAGTGTTACATCCTGCCCTTCGTAGAAATATAATTTTACTTTTTTTTTTTGTCTTTTCATTTCACTGAATTATTTTTCATTTAATCTCACATCATTTATCTAACGTATTTCTATTAATTAATTGCGAATATTCCTAGTGAAAAACTTATTCGGCGTAGTATGATTTTGTCATGAAACGTGCGTCGCGTGAGCCAATCGAAGCGCATGCTGCGTGCCGATGTATTGCGATGAAATTCCAAGCAAGATAACTCCACGTGGAGTTATAATAAGAAATCGTTCCCATATATTGAGACTATCATGTCATTGTCGTCCTACACGAAATTTAAGAAAAACTAATCGAAACAACACCTGTAATCTTTCAGAATAAAAATAAGCTATTGCGCATCAATCACGACACGCGTGTTGCTCGTCGCTCCAAATCCTTAATAGGATTTCAGCCATTGTGGCCAAGAATATTGTTAATTTCAAAATTTAGCGTTATGTTAATACATTCTTGGTTTGATTTACTTTCTTTTGGTCATCATGACCGTCTTAATTAGCTTGAAGCAGATAAATAAACGCGAATTTGTCGCGTTAGCGAATGCCGACCATCGAGAATCGAGGAAGGAGCAGCGCGGACCACGGAGAAAGACCCAAAATTTAATTTGTTAATTACTTTAAAATTCCATCAATTAATGCAAAACTAATTTGATCCGTCGATTCTAAATTGAATTCGTGGCAACCGTGTCCGAATTTCAGCCCGATGTGACAAATTCCATATGAAAAATCATTTTCCGAATTCGGCACGTATTACCAATTCCGGAAAATTCGAGCTCCCCCTTCCTTCCGACTCACGAGCGCCATCGACTAGCGCCTATATAAACGGGGCGAAAATCGAACTAGCGACGTTGAGTTCAGTTTGGCTCAGTTCGATTCATTATTCTTCGACAGTCTGAAATATCTCTCAATATTCGCAACAGATAGAAAGAAAAGAAGAAAAAACGCATGTTAATTTCTTTCAATTTCCTCTTTTCTATACTCCTCAGGTTGATCGCGCTTGTAGGAGCTGCTCAGCCCTTCTCCTTCTTCCAGCCTGATCGCGCTTGTAGGAGCTCAATTTATCTTCTCTTTTCTTACAGACTAACCGTGAACTAAAGTTCTAGGAACTTAGTCTGTTTTTTCTTAGAATTGACCGCGCTCGTAGGAGCTGCTTAATTCTTCCCTCTACTACTATCTGTTTCTTCTACTATTTACTTTTAATTTTGCTTTTTTTAAATACGATTATTCAACTAACCGTTACGGTAATGTAATAAAAAAAAAATCACTTCTCGTAGAATGATTAAAAGAAGAAACTGTGCAGAGAAGTGAGTTCAGGCCTTGCGTATTTATCAAGGGCTAAAGGCATTAGGAATTTCGATCCATTGATCTTTCCGCCGGACTCATCCGCTTCAGCGGCCCCTGCCGACTTCGGAAGCTTCCAAAGAGAGTGCGTAGAGGTTCCGCGCGCGGCTAGGGAATCGCTGTTAACTGCGAGCAGCGGAACGTCAGGGTTGCTAACGCAACCGCTTTATGCAGACGGAGCACGCGTCTCGTAGCTATTGCTAAACAGGTCCCGAATCCTCACTGTGCCCTCCGCTGGTCGTCTCTGACTTCCCGGTATATTTCCGTGTCACACGGGTATCAATCGGATACTTTATTAATAAAGACATAAACATTTATCTAGCATTATATTCTGTTTTGCTCAATCCTCCTCTTCATCCCCTCCTTAAAGGGTACGATATGATGAGACAGCTTGTTCGAATCCATCATCGATTTTCTTGCTAAATGAACGCTAATTAATTTTAATTTTTGTTGCTATTACAAATTCTCAATGAACTACTAGCGATAATGACGAAATCTGAAGCTCATTTTCTAAATTATTCAATCAAATAATTCACAATGTCTCATATTGATAAAGAACTATGCCGATGCCCTTTTCAGGAGAACGGTAACTATTAATTTAAAATCCTAAGTCAATTATAATAGATCAATTATCATAAAGGATTCATATACAATAGCATGCAATACGCCGGTACTAGCAGTAGTTTGCCGCTCGACCTGAGACTCGCTCCCATTCTGATCATACCTCTCCTCTCTAATAATCACTCCGCCACTCTTTCAATCCTATGTCCTGCTCGCGCGCCGCGAGCTCTCTCTTTCTCTCTCCCCCCATTCCGTGCTCGGCAACAACGCGCAATATAACGCCAAAGTATTCAATCTGTGACTATTAGTTATTCTCAACATAAGAATTTGCACAATAACATAATAGGTGACAGCGGTGGGACAGTAACGAGAATCGTTGCATCCTAATACAGTAATTTATGACGCGAAAATATCTAAATTCGTTACGAGACATGCAGTGATGTAACAATAGATATTGGAAAATTTTCGCAAATTCATTTTAGACACGTGACAGACCTACAAAGTGAGAAAAACTTTTTTCATTTTTTTCAACTCGTATTTTTATATATGTCAAAATTACAAAACTCAAATAAACTCAAAAAAAAATATAGTAAGCTTTGAAAGTAGAAATTTCAAACTTCAAAACCCTTTTTCTAAATTTAAATTTCGTTTATTTTTAACGAAGATGTACATACAATTTTGAGCTAACAAAATGAAACGAACTTTCCGAACAACTTACCATAATATTGTATATGTACACGCACGCACATCAATATCAAATGTTAATACTCTATCTAGACTTTAGCAGTTAGCTATAGCAAAGGAAAAATTGCGTAAACATAAATATAATACATATAATTATAGCCTATGTTTAGCTCATATATGTAAAATATACATACACACACACACACACACACACACACACACACACACACACACACACACACACACACACACACACACACACACACACACACACACACACACACACACACACACAC
>NW_012130066.1:9720205-9722032 GCF_000143395.1 Atta cephalotes | reverse complement strand
TGTACACCAAGCCAAAAAATTCATCATCTTTTGAGGCAAACCACTCATCAAGCCATTTTCGAACGTCTTCGTAAGAATCGAAGGCGCTCGCTCGCGGCCCATCGACGAAACAGGTGATAGTCAGAAGATGCCAGGTCTGGTGAGTAAGCGGGATGGGATAGCACTTCCCAGTTGAATGTCTCCAAGTAGTTTTGAACTATTATTGAACTATTATTGTGCGATCGTGAAGGAAAATCAGCTTGTCATGTCTTTTTCGATAATGCGGTCTTTTTTCACGCAGAGCACGGTGCAATTTAATCAGTTATTGGTGGTAGCGGTGAGCATTAACAGTTTCATCAGGTTTTAACAGCTCGTAGTAAATGACACTCTCCTGATCCCACCAAATGCACAGCATCGTCTTCCGTCCGAAGCGATTTGGTCTTGAGGAAGATGTTGATAGTTGGGCGGAATCAACCCAAGATTTCTTGCGTTTAGGATTCTGAAAATAGATCCACTTTTCATCGCCTGTCACAATCTGATGCAGGAACGACTTTCTTTTTTGTCTGGCAAGCAGAATTTGGCATGTGTTTTGGCGTCGCTCCATCTGCCTATCGTTCAGTTCATGCGGCACCCATTTTCCGATCTTTTGAACCTTCCCTGGCATGTAGCCGTATGGAAATGGCTGCTTGAGAAACACCCAATTGCTCGGCAAGCATTTTTTGCGATTGGGTATCGTCCTCATCCAAAAGAGCCTGCAATTGACAGTCCTCAACCTTCCTGGGCCGATTTTCATGCTTCTTGTCACTCAGATCAAAATTGTCGTCATTGAACCGGCGAAACTAATCTCTGCACGTTGTTTCTGATAAAGCATTGTCGCCACAGGCCTCCACAAGCATTCGGCAGCCGATTTCTTCAAATTGAAACAGAAAAGCAAAGCTTCTCGCATATGCTTTTTTTTTAGCAAAAAACTAGACATGATTACGAAAGAAAAAATGTATGAAATTGATGTGCACTGGTTAATGTTGACAGACGTCAAACACATAAAAAAAAGTGTGTTGTGTGTCCAGGGTAGCTTTGTACGTTACTCACTAATGCCACCTATGAGTAAATAGTGGATTTAAGCACCTGGTATATGTATAAAATACAAAAATTAAAAAATATATCGTTGGTTTAGAACATGTATAAAAAATAATTTTAAAAATAATTAAGAAAGAGTATTTTTTTATTTGTGTTCTATTGGAGATGTATGGATATATGTAGGGGAATTCTTTGTAGGTTGGACACCCTTAGCATTTTTGTTCATAACTCAAATGAATCAACCGTTGATATCAAGATACTGTCTGAAAGCTGAAATTAATAGCTACATTGTGGACAAAAAAATCATTGGGTTTAATGGATTTTTTTTTTATAACCAATTCAAAAAAAAGGCTAAAAAATTTCCCTCAAATTTTTTTAATGTAGGTTGGACACCCCCCCCCCAAAAAAACGCTAAAAATGCACAAAAATTCAGGTAAAAACAATGTTTACAAAATATTTATGAAATTTCTTCAATTTATTAATTGGTCTCAGTTGATTTAAACAAATGAAAATTTGAATGAAATAGGCTTTGAAGAGGAAAAATTAATAAAATTGGAATGAAAATTTTAATGAAATAACATCATATTGATATTAGTCCATATCGGAATAGCAAATTGGGCATATGTAAACGCTATAATGTATAATATATCGATACAACTTTCAACAATTCATCATCAGATACTGCCAAAATATCAGGTGCCAAGATATTTCGGCTATAAATTTGGCGACATATCGGAGCAAACTAGTTCGGCTGATTTTGTATGCAGCTGT
>NW_012130066.1:9713812-9718335 GCF_000143395.1 Atta cephalotes | reverse complement strand
AAATAAATAGATCATAGACGTCATACAATAAACTTGGGCATCTGTCAACATAACCCCATAGAAACATTAGTCGATTTGTGTCTGCATCATAAAGTTATTCTCGATTGAAAATGTCAGTTTACGAGCCAAATTCTCGTCATTTGCGGGAGGTTTTAATTTTTTGTTTCAATATGAAAAAATCTGCGGCTGAGGCTAATACTTATGGTGAGGCCGCTATTAGTGAAAGAACGTGTCGTAAGTGGTTTCAATGCTTCAAGAACGGTGATTTTGACGTCGAAGACTGGCATAGCGATGGAAGAGAGAAGGTTTTCGAAGATGCAGAATTAGAGGTATTACTTGAGCAAGACTCGTGTCAAAATCAAGAAGAATTGGCACGATCATTGGGAGTGATTTAACAAGCTATTTCAAAACGCCTCAAAGCCATGGGAATGATTCAGAAGCAAGGAAATTGGGTGCCGTACGAATTGAAGCCGAGAGATGTTGAACGGCGTTTGTTTGCTTGTGAACAGCTGCTTGAAAGGTAAAGACGGAAGGGATTTCTGCATCGCATTGTGACTGGGAACGAAAAATGGGTTCATTACGATAATCCCAAGCGCAGAAAATCATGGCGAGTTCCCGGCCATGCTTCCACGTCGACGGCCAAACCGAATATTCACGGCTCCAAGGTCATGCTCTGGTGACTATTTGGTGGGACCAGCTCGGCGTAGTGTATTATGAACTATTAAAACCGACTGAAACAATCACAGGCGATTGGTATCGAACGCAATGATGCGTTTGAGCCGAGCATTGAAAGACAAACAGCCGCAATACAACGAGAGACACAGATAAAGTGATTTTGCAGCATGACAATACTCGACCCCATGTTGCGAAAGTCAAGACATACTTGGAAACGTTGAAATGGGAAAACCCCACCCGCCGTATTCTCCAGACGTTGCTCCCTCTGACTATCACTTGTTTCGATCAATGGCACACGGCCTGGCTGACCAGCACTTCCGGTCTTATGAAGAAGTAAAAAATTGGATCGATTCGTGGATAGCCTCAAAAGATGACTATTTTTTTCGACGCGGGATTCGTACGCTACCCGAAAGATGGGAGAAAGTAGTGACCAGTGATGGACAATACTTTGAATCATAAATGTATAACCAGTTTTTTACAATAAAGTCTCGAATTTCGAAAAAAAAACGGCGGAAGCAAAATTGTACACCTAATATATATATATATATATATACACACACACACAATATATATACAGGACGCTTTCGATACCTACACAGTAAGTCGGGTTGCTTATCCGATTGCCCTTTTCCGAAATATTAATTATAGGTTGCTTATTATTGAAATTATGAAACCTATCACATCGACATATTATATATAATGAAGCCTCTTCTTTCATCTTTTATATCGAGATACGGTGATGTTTTGGTACTAAGGCAAGCGCAACGTAATAATAACACTTCAAATTTTTTGACAAAAACAATGAGGAATTAGATATTAAAAAGCACTGTAATTAAAAAAAAGAATATGAATGTGTTTGTTATCTGCTGCAATATATCTTTGTGTTACATGATATGTCCTCTTGCATAGATATGTCCTCCTGCCTCTATCTTCTCAGTTTTTATTATTTTTAGTACATACATATATGGTATTGTAGACTCATCCATTTAATAAAGCTAAGATTTGACATACTTAAATTTGCATAACTTAAAATATATACAATCAAATAAAATATTAAATAGCAAATAATACATTCAAATATATATGATAATACGCTCAAATTTAAGAAAAATAAGGAAATAAGTATAATTAAATGCTAAAATGTAGCTTAGAAACGTTTCAAAATACTTGGAAGTAAAAATCCGTTATAATAAAATATAATATATAAAATATATGTTTAAAAGGTGTTTTTTTTGTTTTAAACATGATTTTTTTCTAAAGTTGTTTAAAACATATATAAAACATGTTTTAAAAGAACTAAAGTTTTTTTTTAATAACACGTTTTTTTATCAATCCTGCTTCTCTCATGCACTACTCTGCGCACTGCCTCGCTCGCGTTCTTCAACTTTCCAATAGTTTTAAACAAACTTTTTCAGTAGAAAAAATTCGAGAATTTTTCAACAGCAAATTCAATTCTTCTTTGACCAATTGGTGTCAGACGGAATTCTTAATCTTAAAAACTAGAGTGATTTTTTGAAAAAAAAATTATATCGATTCCTAATAATTGAAAGGTAATCTTTTTTTTTGAATTCGTAGAAAAATGTCAAATTTCGAATGCTTCACATGGCTATTTAATGTGATGCTTGTTAACGAAATTATTTCCATTTTTTTTACACGGAAAAAGATGTCCACTTTTTAAGGCATTTTATAATAGTTAAATTGCAAAAAATCGTTTGGTTATTAAGTGATAGTGCAAGTCTTGAAAAATCACCCCTGTAAATTGCTTATGCGATTGCTCAAAGATGAAGAAATTAAGTTTTCCGCAGACAAGTTTGTAGTGAACAAATGGCTTTTTGCATAAACTAATGAACATTTCAACAATGAACTCGTTCATTGGACTAGATTTGTTCGTCATTACGAAGGCTACATTTTATGAGAATTTCAAAGTTTTGCGTTTAAATCTCAGTGAACAGAGAGCGAGTGCAAAAATGGCTTTTTTCGATGTATTTTATTTTTTTTCTACTGAACTAATAGATTGATTTTAATGTTCCACATTTTGTAGATATTTCGAATACCTACAATTTTTTATACCGAATTTTTTTCCATACAATCAATATTGTTCGTTTTATAAGCGAAAAACATGCTTTTTGCTATTCGATTTTTTTTGTATATTTTTTTCACAAGTCAAGTCTTAAGTTTCAAACATACATATTAGATACGGGAAAAAATTCGTGGCGTTTTTCCCGTTAAATGTAACGGGAAAAACACCATGAACTTTTTCGCACCTAATATTTCTTTTCTAATAGCCTTTTAAGACTTCCGTGAAAGGAAATGCTTTATAATTTGTTTTCAGTAAAATTCTACTTCTATTTAACTTCTATTTAACTTCTATTTAACTATTCTTGCTACTCGAGGTTATAAAGGGGAGATAGATATACTATATAACGCGCAAAATCGTAAACAATTAAATATCTAATATAAATAATAGGGAGCATACAGCCATAATACTAGATGTTTTAAACGGAAGTTATATATTTAAAATTATAATAACGTAGACATTTCAATCAAGATTTGACCATCATCAGTACATAATAATATCAAGCTGTTAAATAAAGAAATATATAAAATTAAACAATGAAAACTAGTCAAAAAAGATGGTAAAACAATTTTACGCTGGTACGAGTTAACAGAATAAGTTGAAGTCCAGAAATTGAAGTTGAACAATAGTCAATCGCTTATGAAATATTTTCTATTACGTTTAGGATTTCTTATTACAAGAAGCAAAGTGTGACTTCGTGAAAAATATGGAATTTGAAGATTCTATTTAAAATAAGAAAGAAAATACATTTTTCAATAATATTACTTTATGATACATTATTATTCATGAGAATCAGTTAAGTTTCATAGTAATAATTGCTTACCATGTATTTTGTGACGCAAATCTTCGCAAGTGTAATTCGGAGTATAAATTAAAGATAAAAATTCGAACCTTAGATAAGAATTATTGCTAACAAAAATGTGATGATCCGTAGCGACAGGTTTTACACATTGTGAAAGAAAAAGGAGAGGAAATGAGAAAGGAGAGGAAATGAGAGAGGAGAGGGTTATTCTATTGGTGAGTAGAGGGGCTTTTTTCAATGATTGGTAGATAGATTTCAGAAAAGCTCTGTTTGTTTACACTCATTTCTTGTCTTTTGATATGTATCATCTTGGAGATCATCCTTTTATAATAAGATTGTTCGGAGTCAAGAATGATAGTATTATTCCAATCAATCGTATGATCATGATCTAGTTTGTGACGAGAGATAACAGACAAAGTATCCATTGGTTTTTTGAAATCATTTTTATGTTCTTTTAAACGCAGTCTTCAGTTTCTTTTTTGTCTGTGCTACATATGAATATTTGCAATCGAGATAGTTTTTTTATACATCACATTTGAGTGATCTTCTTTTTTAATTTTATCTTTGTCTGTTTTAATGAAACCTGTTGTATTCATACAATTCATTGGTTTATGAGCAATATTGAAGTCAAATTTTTTTGTGAAACGTAAACTGTTGCGTTTTAACATGATTTATACTATTCTGGATTAAGGGGATACACTATTATTACAATTTATTAAAACTTATATGTTATTTAGGATACCCCTTATTGATGCCTAGGGCCGCCGAGCGGCCGAGATTACCGAGAAAGCATTTTTGGTCGCTTGAAACAAGTGACTAGTGTGAGAAGGAGCTCGCTGTCTCATTCATTCTCGGCTGATTCAAAGATAAGAAGATATTCTCTGCTAATGTATTAATTATGTATTTGTTGAAGATGGTTAAAACCTATAACGATNNTATAATAAGTATATACTATTATAATTATAGTTA
>NW_012130066.1:9660761-9713792 GCF_000143395.1 Atta cephalotes | reverse complement strand
AAATTGCGCACACTTCTTACCGTGCTGATTCCTTGAAATTAGCCTTCTTCTAAATCTGTATTATTTTATATTTATAGTTTGAATATTTCGTTATAGGTTTTAACCATCTTCAACAAATAGAAGTCTTATTTTATATATATGAGGGCAAGTCAATAAGTTCTTAGAAAATTTTGTGCGACACTCGCAGTGTTATGTCACATTACTTTTTGACAAGTAGCATCTCTTAGCTGATTATTGTTAAATTTTGAGCGGAATTCATCGCGTAGTTTCATTTCTGTAGACAATTAAAGCGAACAATCTTTGTATTTTTTGCAAAAAAACGAGCTTCGTACAGTGATCAAACATCTATGTACGAAAGATTTAACGCCGAAAGAAATCAAAGCCGAATTGGATAATGTTCATAGCACATCTGCACCAGCGTTTGTATATAATTGAATGAATTTAAATGTGGTCGTCACATGCACCTCATTCGGGACGTCCAATTGAGGCTGTTATGCCAGAAATCATCGATAAAGTTCACGATATTATTTTGACTGATCGATGAGTGAAAGTGCGTGAGCTTGTTGAGGCCACAGGCATATCACATGACACAGTGATTTCAATTTTGCACGAACAAATAGGTATGAAAAAGCTATCGGCAAGATGGGTACCGCGTTTGCTCACTGTGGATCATAAGCGCGACCGTGTGACGATTTCAAAACAATGTTTGAAGATGTTTCAACGTAATCCAGATGAATTTCTGCGTCGATTCATTACTGTGGACGAAAAATGGATCCATTACTTCACACCCGAGAACAGTCCGAAGAAACAATGGACTTCATCGGATAAATCAGCTCCGAAGAAGGCGAAGTAAATTCGGCCGGAAAAGTGATGGCTACAGTTTTTTAGGATGCACGTGGTGTAATTCATATCGATTACTTTCCGTCGAAACAAACGATCAATAGCGATTACTACGCAGTCTTATTGGATCGTTTCAATAACATTTTAAAGAAAAAACGTTCCCATTTGACAAAAAAGAAAGTGCTCTTCCATCAAGACAATGCAGATTCACACGTGCCTGGCACCGATGACCAAATTCAACGAATTCCGCTACGAATTGCTTCCCCATCCAGCATATTTGCCAGATTTAGCCCCCTGCGACTATTTCCAAACCTGAAGAAATGATTCGGAAGAAAGAGATTCACCATCAGAGAGCAGCTCATCACCGAAACAGAGACTTATTTTGAAAAGTTGGACAAATCATATTCGGAAGGCTTGAAAAAGTTGGAAAATCGTTGGTTCAAGTGTACCGAGCTAAAAGGAGACTATATTGAGAAATAAAAATGAATCGAGCAAAAAAAATATGTTTTACTATGTTTTTTTAAAAACTTATTGACTTGTCCTCGTATCTCTTTATTCTAAATTGTCATTTTACAATATTGTTACAATATTTGCAATAAAATATTAGATTTTCAATATTGCAGCAATATTGCTCCAATGCTTCATGCTATAAGAGTATATGTATTATATACATTGATTATGATAAGTGTATACATTTATTAAATTAACTTCGACTGTGACAATATGATACTTAAAATATCCATCACAAAACTAAGTAAGGAATTTTTTAAAAATACAAAAGATAAAGTATTCTTACGTTATTTAATAAAACTTGATTTCGTAATTTATTATACTTACATATTCGCATTAATTCTTATAAATATATTTGTAATATGTTATATGATTGATACTTTGAATAAATTATAGCGTTTTCTCTTGGTTGCATTATCGCCCACCAGTGCAACACTCATTTGGCGTACCGTGTTTCCGTGGTTATGTAGTGCAAATTTTATACACAAAGTGGGAGTTTGCTACACTGTTTCACAAGAATGTAGAGCCAGTGTGATATTTAAAATTTGAAAATAAAAGTCAAGCAGAAACAGGATTTCAATACAATAATAAAATAGTTCATGTAGTGATGTACATCGCTTTTTTTCATGAAAAAAAAATTTTAGTTTTTCTCAATTTGAAAATGTTTTTTTAATTATACCTTTTTTAATACGCAAGATTAGATTAAATAAAAAACTTCTTTTCGTAATGTTAAAAAAAATATTAATAAAATTTATGTAAAATCTACAAAATATAAAAAATTAAAAAAAACAAGATTAAAAAATGCTTAAAATGTAAACAATAAACTTCTTAAAATGTACGTGGGTTGTTTGATAAGTTTTGGTAAATTTCCATGAAATGGTGCTATAATCCATTTGAAAGATTCACTCTTCGAACCCCTTCAGGCCAAATTTCAGCCAGAAAGGACGCATAGTTCACGTTTGATAGTCATTTGAAATAGGCTGTCTCAAAATACTCATTGACGGTGACAATGACTTCCTCATTTGACGAGAATTTCTTCCCACCGAGCCAAGTTTTTAAGTTTGGGAACAGAAAGAAGTCACACGGGGCCAAATCCGGAGAATAGGATGGATAAGGAATCAATTCATAGCCCAATTCGTAGTTTTGTCACTGCAACGGTTGACTTGTGGGACGGCGCGTTGTCTTGATGGAAGAGCACTCTTTTGCGCACTAATCTCGCTTCAAATGACTATCAAACGTGAACTTTCTGGCGTTCTTTCTGGCTGAAATTTGGCCTGAAGGGGTTCGAAGAGTGGATCTTTCGAGATGTCGCGTCATCAAATGGATTGTAGCGCCATTTCATGGAAATTTACCAAACTTATCAAACGACCCACGTATAAAATTACGAGAATTATCTAGATCTAGCTAGGATATAGGAGTTGGAATATTGGATGTTCTAATAGGAATGGATGTTCTAAGAATTAAGATGAAATAATAGAATTATTTGAATAATTTGAAACTGAATATATAAAATGGTTGCATAAAGCAGGATAATAAGAGTCAAGCACAGTAATTCTTGTGCAAACCAATACGTTAACAAAACAACTATATTAATAAATATACGCCATTTATGTTTCGGCTCACCTTTGAGTCATCCTCAGAAACTATATGTTGTAGTTACAAAAAATGTTTTTACAAACTAATTCATTTCAGCCACCTCCACCTATTCACGGAAACTATAATATAAAAACGATTTCTAATAACAATCTAAAATGTATTAAATGTTATTGTAATTCAAGATTGAATTATTTAAAGCAATGAAGATCCAGCTTCGAATGTAATAGGCATTTTAAATTTCTAGTATTAATTCTCACATATGCGGTCTAAAAAAATAAAGATTCTTAATAAATGTATTAAAATTATTAAAGGTAAATTTATTAGAAGCAAGACGATTTATTGTAAAACAATAGAAGATAGCTTTAAAACAAGAATTTATCATCGCAAACACTTAAATTCTATAGGTTTATTCAAAAACTAGTCTTTGACTATTCATTCAGCGAATCAGTGTCAATTATATAGAGTCTTTCAATAGGGACGCTCGAAATTTATTAGATCATAGCCATGTTGTTAAAGTGACATCTGTCAAATTTGTTGTAAATTGTATAGTAGTGTTTAGTAGTGTGGCAAATCATCATGAAAGGTCATAGTGTTGAGCAACGTGTGCAAATCATAAAATTTTATTATCAAAATCAGTGCTCCGTTCGAGAAACATTCCGCGCATTACATGATTTTTATCCTCGCCACAACCGTCCTGCCGAGTCAACTATTCGACGTTTAGTGGCCAAATTCGAGTCAACCGATATCGATAAATAATCAGCCAATACCAGTACGTCGCCGGAACGCAAGGTCTGCTGAAAACATCGCTGCTGTGCGAGAAACCCGAGGCGGTCAATTTCTCGTCGTTCATAAGAACTTGGCCTTTCTGCGACTTCAACTTGGCGAATTTTGCGTCGGGACTTAGGTCTGCATCCCTATAAAATTCAACTGACTCAGGAACTTAAGGTAAACAACCATAGACAATGCCGTATGTTCGCTGATTAGATTCTGGAGCAGTTGGAAGTTAACCCAAATTTCGCCAAAATATCTTTAGCGATGAGGCCCATTTTTGGATGAATGGATATGTGAACAAGTAAAATGTCGAATTTGAGACGATACCAATCCACGCAAGATACACTAGCTCCAAATGCATCCCGAGAAAGTCACTGTTTGATACGGATTTTGGTCTGGCGGAATCATCGGTCCGTATTTCTTCAAAACGAAGCGGGCATTGCCGGCGAGCGCTACAGATCGATGATAAACAACTTCTTGTGACCTAAAATGGATGATACCGATAACATGTGGTTCCAACAGGATGATGCTACGTGCTACACACTGCATGCCACGATTCTGCACGAGCGATTTGAGGGCATGATTATCTCGCGCGGCGGCGACGTGAACTGGCCACCGAGATCGTGTGATTTAACATCTTTAGACTTTTTCCTTTGGGGCTATCTTAAATCGCAGATCTATACGAATAAACCGCAAACAACTGATGCTCTCAAAGTCAACACAAACGCCATCCAGCAAATTCAGCCAGATTTATGCGAGAAAGTCATCGAAAATTGGACCGCCCGAATACGTGTCACTAAGCGAAGTCGCGGCAGACATTTGAGCGACGTTATATTCCATTATTAATGCCATAAAATATTTTTTCAAATAAAAAAAAAATTGAGTGAATATCTCACACACAACTTGTTTTATTTACATTTAAAAATCGAGCGTCCTTATTGAAAGACCCTTTATTAAAATTAATGAAATAACTTTTAATACTTTTAATAATTTTGAAACGTTAATTGCAAAGAGAGAAAAAAGAAGGAAAAAACTCTGATATTAATTATAGTCCAGATGGACACCAAAACTGAATCTTTAATAATTTAATCTTGATGTAAAGACGAATGTACATTGATTAACTGGCAATAACAATGCTCCATTTATAATCCGTCTACAAGTGGAAAGTAGGCCTTGGAAAACCCCTCTAAATCCGTCTGCAGGTTGAGGTTATGTGTCTCCTGATGTGTAGCATCTTTGACACCAATCTTTTTCTATACTAGGATTCCTCATCCATTGTAATGTTTTCCCGATCGAACTCGTGATTCTTTTCCAATCGATGGTCACTTATGATCGAATGTATGGTCGTGTGAACTATATTCCACCGAATATGATTTCTGTGCTCAGCTATTCTCGTCTTCAGCTATCTTCCTGTTTGTCACGTAGCTCGCATTGCAATCTTTGCAACAGTCTTATATACCATATTAGATTTCTTTTCATGCGGAAGGGGATCCTTATGTACCTTGATGAATTCACGCAACTTATTAACACTATAAAATATTCTAATATCTTCGCTGTTTAATCTATCAAATTTCTCGGAAAAGATCGGAACGTAAAGAACAGTAAACAATGAAGACCTCGCGTTTTCGATATTATCACTATTATGTTTTTTTTCTCTTAAAATTAATAATATTATTCTAATCAAAAAGAAGCAAAAGAGCATAACTCAATTATTTTTATGTTATATAATTTTTTCGAACTTAGTTGGATTAAAACGAAAAATTTCCTTATAATTTTGAATAATTTAAGTAGCATTTATAGTCCATTTAAAAAAAAATTTTTTTTATTCAATTGGATTGAAAAAGTGCATTTCATATTCAGAATTGAACAATATTCACGTTGCAAAAATTGCTGATATTATTTTTGAATTTAACTGAATTAAAAAAACTACTTCCAATTTACAATTCTGAATTGAGTAGTATTTACGATGCACAGGAAATGCTAATATTGTTTTTAGATTGAAAGGCATAGAGATGCTGTATGCAATTCTTATAAATGAATAAAAATGCATTCAGGATTGAAAAGGCACAAACATTTGCTTTATGCAATTCTTATAAATGAATAAAAATGCATTCAAAATTGAAAAGGATTCATTTTAACATTCATGAATCCATATTTCTGAAAATCTGAATCCATTTTAATCCATTTCAATCCATTCTCGGGTAGTTTGATATTCGTTCAAAATACATGAGGAAGTTATAAAATATTTGAAGATTCAAAAAGCACATTCTGAAAAAGCTTGGGAATCTTTAGATTTGCCTATTTGATTTACATCAATTTATAGAACTGGACATTTTCTTCTTAGAAGTAAGTCCATTTTGTGGTGATGGTGTATATGAAAATGACATTTTGCTTGGTTTCTGCCACCAATTCTGTGTACAATTTGCCTTTCTGCAATAAAAAATTAGTAGCAGGTTGTGCTCAGAATCTGTCTCCGCAGACTTTGCTATCAGAGATCTTAATCCTACACTACCACACTTGGATAAAATTTACCCGGACGAATTTAAAAAAAAATCCGTCATTTCGACAGAATTGAAGAAGTAGAATCGGGATGTGAGGAAGAAAAATCTTATAAATGCCCTGTAAGTATATCTTTTCTATCATAAGCCATGTCATTTCGTTCGGTACTATTTTAGCCACGTCTTAAATTCACATTGGATAAAAAATATCCGAGTGTGTTGGAAATATGAGAAATATTTCATCGCATGTGATGAAATAAAAGCCAAGATAAATGTCAACATTCTTAGTAAATGTGGAACTTAGTGCTTTTTTGCAATGTCCTGCGTGCAGAAGTCATAACAGAGAGAGTTTTTGCAATATTTTTTTATGAACATGTTTTTTCCTTCTTTTGAAATTTTTGTTCAAAAACATTCACTTTTATTTCATTCACTTTTATTTATGAGTGCTATTTTGAAGTCATCATTTTCTTAATTTTCAAAACTTTTCAACATATCGAATACACTTCAATGCATGAAATACTGTAGATAAAACAATACTTTTCATAATTTTACATGGGACAAAACCAAGTCTCCAGTACATGACATACATATTGGTGTAAAGTTCGACAATCGGTCTAGTAATCGATCGTTATCAGATATTCACTCGGTCAAATAAATATGTTTTTTTGGAGTAGTCATATGAGGTATTTGTTTCTTAAAAATATCATTTACATTTTTCAGAAACTATGCTTCATATTTTTTTTATTCTCTGAAAAGAACAGTGTAAAAAAATCAGCTTTTTTCGAAAAAAAAAAGGATTCTTCCAAAAACGTCAAACGCCCGATTTTCATGAATTTTGAAACACTCTACTCAAATATCAAATGAATATCCTTAAATCGATTTTCATCGACAAGAAGGTTTACTACTAAAAATGTTTAAGTAAAGTTATATACTACTTGAATGGATTATCTTTACATAGCTCATTCTAAATTATTTCCAAGAAACTTTGACATTGACCTTAACCTCCAAGAAGATCTACTCCACTGCATAGCCTAGACAAGGAGAGGGGGGGGGGGAGTGGTGAGATGAAACCAGCGACATATATACAAGGACTAATCATTCTGTTCCTTGCTAGAAACCGGGATTGATAATTTATGGCGTTTAAGATCCGTGATGTCTTTTTCTATTTTGATGAGAGCAGTGCAATAGAGTGAAATAGCGCGGGATCTTGAACATCACATAATCTATAAATTTCTGGCTTCATCCCCTACTAAAAATTATAGAATGCTTAGTTTATGTGAATATATATGTCGTTGGAAACTCATTTCGCGTGGAAAGTCGGATGCCTCTGAAACAGAGGGAGGGAGGAGAGATGAGAGCATAGACATAAGGCGCGTTCCACTTAAGATTCGCAACGCTCGCATAATTTCATTCTTGTTTATAATATTTGAAAACGATGAGGATAAAATGATGCTTGCGAGCATTGCGAATGTGTCTATAGCATCTCTAGACCGAAGAGATAACTCTCATTTAGAAAAAGATGCATTCACTTGATGCAGATTGATTCTGCTATTTATCCATTCACTTTTGCAAATGTGCATGTGTGTATGTACGTATATGTACATACACATAATTTTAGTGCGGTACAATACTAGTGTGTGCAGCACACTACTACGTACATACACACACACAGTATGGTATCCATCACGCTTTCCAGTAAACGAGAATAGATTGAAATGAATTGAAATGGATTCAGATTTTCAGAAATATTGATTCACGAATGTGAAATGAATGCTTTTCAATCCTGAATGCATTTTTATTCATTTATAGGAATTGCATGGAGCATATCTCTATGTCTTTCAATCTAAAAATGATATTAGCTTTTTCTGTGCACATTGTGAATACTTCAATTCAAAATTTTGAATAGGAAAAACATGCAGTTTTTCAATCCAATTGCATTCAATTGAATTTAATTGAAGCCAATTAAATCCAAAAAAAGTATTCGCTATTGAAAATATTCTATCCGCATTCGGATAGAAAAAAATTTCAATCCATTTTAATCCATTCTCGTTTGCTGGGTTCTACCATACTCTCCTACTCATTCTAACGAATGGCAGACAAATGGCGGCTTCCGGCTGAATCCACTCTCCCTTGATTCTCTTTGATTTGGTGCTGTGCGTTTTCTCTTGTTTCGCGCATGCGATATAGTGCATCTATAAGAGAAGGGATCGAAAGCACAAAAAAGCTCGGCGAGCTAACCTGGCTAAAATTCCGAGACGAAACACGTTCGGTTCGCGCTCGTCGTGAGACTCTCACAGATACGAGATTCTGTTTGTCGATCTGATTGTAAGCTATTACATTTCAATTTCTTTCTTTTTTTCGCTTTCCTCTCTTAATAATACACTTTATGCATGCGCGAAACGAGAGAGAACACATCAGTATCAAATTGACGGGGAGCACACACTTATGCATAACGCATAATGTATAGGTGCTTAAGGAAACCATCCAATCAAAATTCTCCTTTATCGTGAAATGGGAGGAAAGGAAAGATTTTGATTCGCTTATGTACTACTATGTGTTATGCGTTATGTAAAAGTCTGTGTCGTCCTAAAACTTTATATTACTAAAGTGCATTAGTCCGCCATATTGGACCTACTAACCATATTATGTACCAATATAATGGATATGAATAACTATGTACCAATAATATTAGAGTCCCTATAACAGAGTCTGGACACTGCATTCGCGTATATGCCCACCCGCTATTAACCGGTCAAAATCGGAAATATACCGCCGTGTTTACCGCGCAATTCAAATGACTACTTGCTGTCAGATACGCGGACCAGAACGAAATCGAAATCGATAATCGGGTCGTAATCGTTATTTTTGTCGGATCGAAACTGATAACCGGATCGAAATGTTGTGCAGGCTAATGGATTGTAATCGGACCGAAAATGTTTTTCGGTTAGGTTTCAGTCCAGTTTTCGAATTCAGATTTTTTAACCTCTTCGGTATGTACGATTGTCGACTATAGTCTACAGCTATTAAACATACATATTCCCGTGATGTAGTAATCACATAACTCGGCCCTACGACCGAGTTGGCTATGGTAAACAACAAGAACAATGCGTTCCCTTTTTACAGTCGAAAGAAAGAAGAATGCTCGCCTGTGGTTGGTCGATTTTTGCAACTTTTGCAAAAATGGATGAAAACTGTTCTTAACTACCATGACATTCAATAAATAATTGTAAAAGGCACGAGAAAATCGAGAAGTTTATCAAAATTTATTCAATGCGCATTTTATGTCTATTTTCATGTCATCTATTTTCATGTCACGTTTTTTTTTGACTATTTACTGACTCAGAAGAGGTTAAGGAGAAAGTAAGAATTCGCTCATTTTTACAAGTGTTTTATAAAACAATCTCATTATTTGGTTTTATTTAAATTCTCTTTATTTACAAATGTTTTGCAAGAAACTTTAACGTATCATTTCTCACTTATGATGTTATGATCCAATGTTGCCACTGCCACAGCGACTCCAAGAGAGTCTTAAAGAGGAAAAGGATATTTTAAGTAGCAATATTACAGAGAATGTTACTATCTTATTTTTTTGTTTGATTATGATAATTTACGTAAGAATAATATGTTATTTTATAGAAAATTATTGTATCAAAAAGCTGTAAACGATCATTGGCAACGCTACAAATCGCTGATGTAATCGACGTAGATGACGTTGCAGAAGATAATAAAAGTGAAATAGTAACAAAAAAGAAAAAAAATGATCTATTTATTTTAGAGTGCTTATACCCGTTTTTATTAATGCAGTTTACTTTATCTAACTAACTTTAATCTCGGTTCAACTAACTCTTTATTTCTAGTTTTAAGAATTAAAAAAAGATGAAGAGAAAGGCTCTTAGCAGAAAGGCTGCCTTTTGATCTTAAGACAGTATTTTATGATTAAGACTCAGTTCCACAATTCATGATTAATTCTTAACCATGGTTCAACTTATTCCTCATCTCTTTTCACCTCTTTTCTAGAATTGGAAAGAAATAAATATGTTGAACTTCGATTAAGAATTAACTATGAGTTGTGGAACTGAGCCTCTCTTTACTAATGCACAAGAACTATCTAAGATTATAAGTCAGTCTTCTGCTAAGGCCCTAAGTTGAACCGAGATTAAAGTTAAACTGCATTGGTAAACAGGTCTTACATTGCTTAGTGCTTACATATCTCCAATTCAATGTTGTCTTAAAATAAACATGAATTTTCTTAAATATGCAATTATGTTTGTTGTATTACCTTTCTCTACAGTAGATAATTATATACCGTAACTGAAAAAAACTTAAATCCAAATGGTTACAGTCACCGTTATCGGTAAAGAACCGAAACCGTTTGGATTTCGAATTTTTTCAATCCGGAACCAAAAAAGATCGAAAAAGACCAAAACCGTTATCGGTAAAAAGACCAGAATCGGAACTGAAAATTATATAGATATAGTCTCTGACTGTAACTATAACCGGACCAAAATTTCATTTCGATCCGAGTCCTTGCTTGCTGTTATATGAGACAATAGAGTTGAATTAAAACTATTTAAATAATCCAAGATGAAAGATAGAGTAGGATAGAATTGTAGACGAGCAAAAATATATCTGACAGCGTGTCATTATATCTTGCAATCATCTATATAATGATATATCTGTATAATGTGTATACTAATCTATACTGCTGTTGCGATTCTTTAAACATTTTATTTTATATTTACTGATTAATTATCGCTATCTTGACTAGTGATAGCCATTGAGAGCCGCGCTTTCTTCTTTCAGGATAATCTTGCCATTGGCTGTCGCTAATTAACGTAGTATCAATTGACTGTTAATCAATAATGGCAGAACCAATCAACAATCGTTTCAGCGTTGTCTAGACTCTATTATAGGGACTCTAAATAATACTAAGCGCTTATAGTACTACAGACAACTAGGTCCAAGATGGTGGTGAAATAGTTAATAGGAAGGCTCGGCAAGATAAAAGAAATGCGCTATTTTAGTAATATAGATTTTAGCATCAAGTGAGTGCATCCTTTTCTAAATGAGGACTACTCATTTCCGAACCACTCACTTCCGAAAATTTCTGACAATGGCCTAGTTTTCATCGAGGGTTTAATCCGGATCGGAATGTAAGAACATGACAGAAATCAACCAACTACAATCAAATAGTTCCACTTACAGTCGAACGACAGGGGAATGCTCGACTGTAGTTGGTTGGTTCTTACATTCTGATCCGGATTAAATCTTCGGGAACTAGGCCAATGCTCCATCCAGAGATATTATGTCTATGGGTGAGAGTCGCATGGAAGTCGTGTGCCGCATAGCAGGAAGGGAGATGAAATGAAAATCGCTTCATGCAGGAGGCTTCATAATGGAAGGGATAATATGCTCAGTTTGTAAGCGTCTCTCTCTAAATCTCCGCCGTCTTTCGATCTCAACACAAGAATTGTCGTAACACATACTTAGACTTAAATTGTATATATAAGTAACACATAAGCTTTCACGTATGATGTACAACTTATTGTCGTGTCTCTAAGAGACGCCAAAGTGTGCCTTATTTACATCTACAATCTTTAAGTAAGTATTACGACAATTCTGTGCTCAGATCCTTTGTTTATGAATGTCGCATGAGAGAAAAAGGTTGCCAACTGTGAAACATGGGGCGGTCTGTTTTTATTTTAAAACTGTTGTAAATAATGTCTTAAGATGCTAATACAGACCTCGGATTGACTTATGACATCTTAAGGCTATATAAAGATTATGCATTTCGCAGGTTTTCTTTGTGTCCATTCTTGGAATACCAATGTTTCGTGAACCTTGCAGTCCACTTCATCAGGGCGAGGAGCAACTTAATACTGAGCTATTCCTCCAGGTCGTTCCTTTTATTACGTTATTTGTTGGAGTGGTGAAGGGAAAGAAGAGAATTGTGAGGAGAGGGGGGGGGGGAGAGGTGGAAAAAATCGGTCTTCAATAACCGGGAGAATAGTTTTTAATATTTTATATTGTAGCCATTATTTCTATTTAGATTGTTAGGATGTTTTTGTATCTTTATGGCTTCTCTATATTTCTTGGAAAGTCTGATATAATGTTGGTTATTGTATTTTGTCAAACAGTATTTGATGTCCTCTTTCGATGATGTGTTCTGATAATGCTGATTGCGTAACGTGTTTTAACCTGACATCACGTTGGCATTCTTTTATCCGTAAGTTGATCATTCTCTCAGTTTCTCCAATGTATATTTGCCCGCAAGAACAAGGTATTTTGTATACTCCTGCGGAGTATACTCCTAAGTGGAGGTCTTTGATCTTTAGGATTTCTTAATGTTTGTCATATCTTTTTGAATGATTTATTTAAATAGTTCGGATATTATGTTTGTTTAATATCCTGCCAATCCGATCTGTTGTTCCTTTGACTGGAAAAATGGATAGGATCCTTTTGTCTGATTATGTATAGAATATTAGTATCAGAAACTGTGTCAGAAACTTGTCTTGTTTGCATGTTTAATAACTGTTTTGATGATGTCTTTTTTGTCGGGTCTGTTTTTAAAGCTATTTTTAATGATGAGTTCTGTCTGTAAATGTTCTTCGTCAAAGATGATAAAAATGAATATCTATGTACAAGTGAATTGATTGCAGACTGTTTTTGTGCTGGGCGGTCTCGGCATGTATGTATCTGTGTATGTTTTCTGTACATTTGATGGTGTAAGATACCGTCAGTTTTCTTAGAGATAAGAACATTTAGGAAGGAGAATTTTCCATTTTCCTTTATGTTTATAGTAAAGTGGATACTTGAATGTTAATTGTTGAGAAAAATAAGGAATTTACGGAGTTCGGCTCTGCCGTATTCATATCGCGGGTTACCAAAAGTACACAAACCAAACATTCCACTCAGACCGATTGTTAGCGCCATACACTCTCCGACATATAACTTATTCCGCTTCTTAGCACAAACACTACAATCTCTGGAAAAATCACACAACTAACTCAATGGATTTTATACAAAAGATCCAAAAAATACGTCCCACAGATCTGCTTGTAAATTTCGATGTAGAATCTCTTTTCACACAAGTCTCAATAAAAGACACATAATAAAATCCTCACATGAAGTCCCGTCCGATCTTATCCTGCTAATAGAGCACTACTTAATAACCACTTACTTCTCCTATAACAACTATAACAATTTTATGAACAAATTTCAGGAGCAGCAATGGGCTCTTCTATTTCTCCTGTAATTGCCAACATCTTCGTGGAGCATTTTGAGAAAGAGGCCCTCAGAAAAACACTCAAAAAACCAGAAGTTTGGTTCCGTTATGTAAACGACACATTCGTGATATGGAGACACGGCAGAGCCGAACTCCTTATTTTCCTCAATAATCAACATCCAAATATCCACTTCATTACAGACATAGAGGAAAATGAAAAACTCCTCTTTCTGATGTTCTTATCTTTAAGAAAGCTGACGGTGCCTTAGGCCATCAAGTATAGAAAACCAACACACATAGATAGATACATGCCGAGACTACGCAAAAACATTCTGCGATTCACTTGTACATAGAGCTTTCACCATCTCTAACAAAGAATCTACAGACAGAACTCAATCATTTAAAATTAGCCTTACACAAAAACGGACATGACAAAAAAGATATAATCAAAACAATCAATAAAATGCAAACAAGACAGACGGTCTCTGACACACAACCAGACGAAAGAATCCTATCCCTTCTCCCATATGTCAAAGGAACAACAGATCGGATTGGCAGAATATTGAATAAATACACAATATCCGAACTATTTAAACCATTCAAAAAGATAGGACAAATATTAAGATATCCTAAAGATCAAAGATCTTCACTCAGCTCCTCTGGAGTATACAAAATACCCTATTCCTGTGGGCAAGTAGTATTGGAGAAATCGGGAAAATAGTCTACGGGTAAAAGAACACGAACGTGATGTTAGGCTAAAACATGTCACGCAATCAACATTATCAAAACACAATATTGAAACAGGACATCAAATACTATTTAACAAAACGATCACAATAGCCAATATTACATCATTTCTAAGAAAGTATAGAGAAGCTATAGAGATACAAAAACATCCTAACAATCTAAATAAAGAAAATGGCTATGACATAAATAAAATATGGGAAACCATCCAGTTATTGAAGACCAATTTTCTCCACTTCTCTCCCTCACCCACAATTCTCTTCTTTCCCTCTTCCAACAAGTAGCGTAATATATAAAAGGAACGATCTGGAGGAACAGCTCAATGTCAGGCTGCTTCTCGCCTTGATGAAGTGGACTGCAAGATTCACGAAATGTTGGCATTCCAAGAATGGATTTGGACACGGAGAAAATTCGTGAAATGCATAATCTTTATATAGAAAGCACCCATGGAAGTCTCAAGAATATTATCTTAATCTGTTCTATACAAAGAGAAACATAAAGTGTGTTAAACAAGGAAAGATTCCAGTATCAATTTCACGACTCGAAACAGACCAGTATTCATAGTCGATTCTTATATTTAAAACTGTCTTAAGTACAATTTTAAGTCATAAGTCAATCTGAGGACTATATTAGCATCTTAAAAGGTTCTTCATAGATATGGAGTTTTAAATCATAGAAAATCGATTCTAATCGAATATTCTCTTTGTATTTGATTATGATTGCTTGGTTTTCTACGACTTAAAACTCCATAATCATCTACGACTTCTATGTAGAGGACTCTTAAGATATTATTTAAGACTATTTTAAAATAAAAACGAATTATGAATATCGCCCTATATTTAGTGTTTAGTTTCATAATTGGCAGACTTTTCGCCCGATGCGACATTCATAGACAGAGACGGCGGAGATTTAGAGAAAGATGCTTGCAAAGTGAGCACACCATATTATCCCTTCCATGGATGAGAGTCGCTTCACGTGGAAAGTCATGCGCTGGGGGGGTTGGCAGAGGGAGGTGTTATTGTGTATTTGAGTACAAAAAGTATATGAAATTGGAGCAAATAGTAAAATGTAATATAAAAAATAACTTATATTCAATTTTTATAATAAATGCATATAAAGTAACCTATATAAGATAAATTAGAATAGAGTTCCGAAAAGGTGAACTCTTCCCGATTTTCTTGTCAATTGATACACTACTGTATTTGATGCCTTGATTACGAATATGATAATGAAAATTACCCACAAGGTCATTTTCAAGGTCAAATATTTAAGAAACGATTTTTTAAACATTTTTTCGTGCGCCTCTAAACAGGGAGATGGGATGGGAGTCGCTTCGTGTGGAAATCGTGCGCTCCTAAGCAGGAGAGAAGTGGGATGGGAGTCGCTTTGTGTGGGTGACCTTAAGCTAGGAGAGAGAGGATGGGAGATAGGGTGGGAGTCACATGCTATCAGAATAGTGACGCCAGATTGGCAGCAGCAAATGACCTTGTCAGTAATTTTCATGATCATATTTGTAATCAGCACACCAAAATATAATACTATATCAATCGACAATAAAATCAAAGGATTCATCTTTTAGAAACCTTTCCACTCATAACTTATAAACTTGTTAAGTAATTTTCTCTTTGCATTTAACGTGCAATTCAAACACGCCTCACACATTTTCAATCTACAAACTGTAAAACTTTTACATCAAGCAAATGTTAACTTCACGTTGTATATACGTCTCATAAAAAGTGAACTTTTTAATTTTGTTCCAATTTTTTTGTGAAATAATGTTTTGGGGGATTTTTTAAATGCGTTCTGTAAAAAAAATTTGCAATTCGTAAAGCCAATTCGGAGATTTCTTCTAAAATGTAATCGTGATAAAACAGAATGACTTTAGGATCTTCTTAAAGGCTTCTTAAAGCCATCAATATTGACTAAATTTTTGAATAACAATTACTTTTTTCCTCTTTTACAGATTCGAAAATCCAGGATTAAAGTACATGCATAAAAAAAAGTAATTGTTATACAAAAATTACGATTTAATCGGTAATATAGATAGCTTTAGAGTCTTTTTAAAGATGGTCCTGCTATGCAAATTTTCGACTATTAATGGGGTCCCGGGATAATTGAAGAAACGATGACTTATCGACAATTAATAAAAATTTGCGATTATTAACATAAATATTTCGATAATATGTTATTAAATTCGTGATTTTTTTGTTATATGAATGTACCGTATAAGTGCGCATATTTTTAATATAATATGTTATATATTACTAAAAAATTTTTTCTCTGTTATTATCATCTCTGTTGATAATCAAACTCACATGATAACATTAAAATCACAGTTTTTAATAAAAATCAAATATTAAGTTTTAAACATATATACAGCTGATTACAAAAAAAGGTTGTAATCCTGTTTCTTCAATAGTTTTCTTCAAAAGTTTCGGAATGCAGCTTGCTCTCCGAGTGATTAGTTTTTACTCATTGATCTATGTATAAATAAAAACTAATCGCTCAGTGAGCAAGCTGAATTTCGCAACTTATCGAAAAAAAAGTATTGCACTTTTACTGTGACCGGCTATACGTGTCTATGAAACCAATAAATCATGAAATTAGTACCGTATTATCAGTTTGTTATTCTTACCGAACAAACGCTAAATATTTTTGAAATATATAAAATGTTCCTAAAATATATAAAATCCCCAATACTCCAAATATTACGGTATACATGTAAAAGAAATATTCAAATATTGGTTAAAAATTTCACTTGTATATCGTTACATATTCCGAGAATGTTCCATATATGTATATTCTGCAAAATATTAATTTTTTCAGGTCAGGTTGTTCATAAATCAGTTTTTAAACAAAATTTTGCTTTGAAAAATATATTTAATGTCTTTTCACTTTGGAGCCCAATTTTGAGACTCACTTCACAGACGAAGTGCTGCACTCTTTATATTCTCTCCTAGGTGATTCTTGTTTATAAATAAATGCTCTTTGCCGCGGTCTTCTGTGTGTACTGCTCGCTTATTTGCGATTTTTATGAAACATACAAGAAATATTTACACAATATTCTGTCACATTCTGTGATGATTCTTTTACTATTCCAAAACATTAGATACATTGATAATACGAATCGAACATTTTGTGAATATTTAGCTGAATAATTACGTAAATTTTAAGGAGAGCGACGGTCGAATTTGACAAATGTCGATAAAATAGATTTTTAATTCCAAATAAAATATTATATCAAGAAAACATTACATAAATACATTAATTAAAACATTACGTATATTAAGCAAAATTATTAAGTAAAACGTACATTACTTGCTGTGCTATATTCTATATATCATTTGAATGTGAGGTTATGTATACTTAAATCGTAGCCATTCAATTCTCAAGTCATTCCTCTTGTGAGTTTCAGAATCATAATTTGAAGGTCATGATACTCTTATAAATTATTCAAATATAGAAAAGTACTTTTTGTTTGGATATATGCTTGCATTCAATTATATGTGAAGAAAAAATCTACATGATTACAGAAAACTGTAATTTACAATTTTTTTTATTTCATACCGGTTTAGACTTCCGAAGGTATTTGTTTTCTTTTATTCTGGAGAAGAATTTTTTATTTTATATAAGGAAGATGATATTATTTGAGAAATATGAAATAACGCTCCGTTGGTAACTCCAATATTCCCTTAAGTGAGAACTCATGCAAAGAATCCATAAGAATCGATCTTTAATAGTATCTTGTCGATGTTTTAAGTAAATTTTTACGATTATATTTTAGGAAACTTTTTTGTTCAGAATTAAATTTCCGATAAAATCTTAAAGTCTGACTAGAATATTCGAGACTATCCTGTATATATTATCAATTTTGAGCTGTTTTCCTCTGCTAAAAGAATACTAAAAATAAAATACTAACATCTTTATTTATATTTACCGCAAAATTTGCATACTTGATTCTATTAGTGTCAAGAAAAAAGTAATGAAAATAGTAACAATTTTTTAATTTTTCAATAATGAGTTATTTATTCAAATCAGTAACGGTAATCGGTTATTTTTATGAAATAACGTTACCAATTCTGATATATGATTAATATATATGCATATTCATATGTAAACAGTTTCTTATTTTATAAATTTTATAAATCGTATAAAGGTCCGGTGAACCAAAATGTTTTCCAAAGAAACTTGTTAGTGAAAAATCCTAAACAACAGGATATTCTTCATGAATCTGGTCGATATTTTCAAAATACTAAGCACAGAAGATTTAAAGAAGATGTCTTAGGATATTACACTCGTAAGTAATTTATTATTTAATTTTTATTATTGTAATATTATCAGCTATACAGGTTGTCCTGAATTTAAGTGGTCAAATTTCGGGAGTATGTAGGTGTAGGGAATTGATAAATTAACAATAAGAAAAAAAGTTCTTTATAGACTTATAGGTATGCTTGTTTTTGCTTTGTTTTGAAAAAAATCGCAAAAAAGATAAAACGTAATTTTTGTACTTACTTATTACTTATTCATTTACACTTAAGATTATCCTACAACGTCAAATATGTCAGTATTAACAAATACTGATAATATTACTGATCGTGTATGGTTAATTTTTATGGGAACGTAGAATACTGATAGTGATCTGGATTTTGATTCTCAGGTCATCAGTATCGCTTTATTAGGATCTATATCACAGTATAGATAATATAAATAAAACTAAATATATTGTCAATAATATTGATTGTGTAAGATTGTAAAAATACTAAAAATATTGATACATGTATTGTCAGTATTATTTGATTCAATATTACTGATAGGATTATTAACTATGTAAGATTATCTTTATTTATAAATTGTCACTAGTTCAGATTATTCAAAATGTTGATCTCTTGCAGCAATGCACGTATTGCATCTTGCACAAACAGTTCGTGTTGTAACCAAACACTGATCTGTCAACGTAATGACTTGCTGATCAGGATTTTTTTCTGGAAATCGGCGTATACTCTCGTACTGTCTCTGAAGCATTATTGCTGGAGTACGTGAAAATAATATTCCGTTTTGAAAACAATTATGTTTTTTCTTTTTTGCAATTTTCTCCAAAACGAAGTAAAAACAAACATATTTCTAAAGAACTTTTTTTTTGTTTATCTTTTAATATTTTGTTCTTTTATTATCGATTCTCTACACGCTCCCAAAGTTTGAACATTTAAATTTGGGACACTTTGTATATAAAATTATATAAGAATAGAATTATAAGAATAGAATGACATATGTTGTGATTTATGAAACTTATTAAATCGTATTATCCCAGACAGCCAAGTGTGATATAGCATATTGTACAAACTAATTGCATATGTTATGTATTTGCTGTACATTTGTTAACATGAAAATTGGATACATTATGAATATAACAATATTACTGCTTATGTAATCAGTTGCCGAAATTTCTAGAGCAAACTATGAGCAATGGTAGTACATTATGTTGTCGGCAACATAATAATAATATGTTAGTAACGAATAATTAATCATTTCATCTTGAGCATCAGGATGAAAATATGATAGTAACAGAATATATATAATGATTTCTATCGGTTGTTATAAATATGTCTTCTATGAAGTTTTTCAATTACAACTCATTGCTAACAAAATGCTGATAGTGTGAAATATCACATGTTTTTGAGTTGTTGTTGAGGATATTCACGCTGACATGTTGCCATGATCAATTTGCAAGAATTCGAATTTCATTGAGTTCAACGCGACAGACATAATACTGTCTCACCTTGTTATGAGTTTGTCGAAGACAAGAATTAGTTGCTACAACATGTCAGCAAATACACTGCATTTGATTATATGGCTATTGTTACATATATTTCTTTTGAAAATTTATGAATAAAAATATCTATGAGATATATATATATATATATATATATATATATATATATATATATATATCTATGATATATATATCATAAATCTATGATATATATATATATATAATAATCTATAATAAAATCATAAATATTTGTTTATATTCTGTTATTGAAAGATCATTTTCAGTAAATTGTCTGTTTTGAATCGATTGTAGATAATTCTAGTCTAATACATTTGATCAATTTTGTGAGTAACTGTATTTACATTCAATATAATTCAATTTTATAGTGGAACAAAAATGGTTTTGAGATTTCAAAAACATTTCATAGCAAGTTTACAATAGTATCTCCTGTATGATTAGCTTTTTCTTTTGGTAACACTTCAATCTATCAGTTATCCACCCATTCAGACTAAATGGATAAAGGAAATGAGAGCCAATAACAATGTTAATCATATCATAAAGCATAAGTTGAAAATAATTCAGAGTATAATTATGATCCTTCATTGCTGTTATTATTTTCAATTATACCTAGGATGTTATTTGAACACTGGTCAATTGATGACATTATTAAGATATACATTAATACAGAAAGTCAAACTCAATTAATAGTCTCTTTTAGATGCTGCCAAGATATTTAATATATTAATAATTTTTTTTACATAATATGGGGAAGAGAGCTGAATAGTTTTGTCTCCATTTTAATACAGTAGTAATAGATGCGTGTATTATTGAAACAAATGAAAATTTTACTATTTTTAAAATTTTCAAAGATTTCTTCTACTAGCTTTTCGAACTTGCAGTCTATTGCAGTCAAGGTCTACCTGACCTTGATTTATCAGCCAAATTTCCTTTTCTTATTTCTTTAAATTTTAACATCCATCCTACAGTTTTTATATCGACATCTTAATCTCCATAAACAACTTCCAATATTCAATGAATTTCAATATGTGCAACATACTCAACTAATGTTAAACATTCATAGAAAATTCGATTTGTATTCCTAATATTCCGAATATTCTGTAACAATAAAGAAATTATCATAGAATATTGTATAAATACTTCTTGTATATGTATATATTACGAAAATTGCGAACGAGTGAGTAGTACACATCTCCGCTGACAGAGGATCGCAACAGAGATCATTTTCTCGTAAACAAGAATCACCTGGAAAAAAAGGATCGGAGGAAAAGTTCTGCGGTATTTTTAGCTTAAAATTTTATATACAATATCTTCGTTAAAAATGACCAGAATTAAAAAAAAAGTTTTAAAGCTTAAAATCTCTACTTTCAAATGATACTACAATATATTTTTTGAATTTATATGTGTTTGTAATTTTTACATATAGAAAACTACGATCTGAAAAAAATGAAAAATTTTCTTTGCACTTTGTAAGTCTGTAGCTTGTCCAAAAAAAATTTGTAAATTTTTTGTAAAATGAGTAAATTTTCAATTATTTATCATAAAAGCCTTGAATTTGAAGTTTTTTCTACAAAATTATTTTTTTAAAAATATTTCTATGATTTTTTGTTCCTGAGTTACTCGAATTAAGTATTAAAGCTGAATTGTTCTATCGAGTAATATAATTACGAATTTAAAAAATAGAATATATATAAATTTGAACTAAAAATATGACATTACTTTTTTTGTAACCATTGAAATAATTATAAGAACAGTGTAATGTCATTTTTAGCTTAAATTTATAATTTAATTGATAAAAGAAGTCTACTGATCGAAGCTGGATTTTTAATGTTTAACTAATTCCATGTGAATTATATATGTATATATATATAATATATATTATGTACTCGTATATATTGTGTATATCGTAGTCTCGACTGATGACACAACTTTGTCGCGTTTTATTACAAGCAATTACTTAATAATCTCTTAAGGGCATTCTACAATGCATTGCAAATGCCTGTTGCCAGTTGAAACATTTATCGCGACAATCAATTAGAAGCGTTAATGGTATTTGCTTCTGATTGGTTGTCGCGATAGTTGTTTGCAACGCATTGTAGAATACCCTTTAGATGACGACTGTCTTACCTCGATTCTCTGAAAATCGGAATATATGCACCGAATCGTCGCAGAATTTCTCTAACTCAAGTTGGGCGCCAGACACGAGTGAGCGTGTCTCTTTTTTGTACTTTTCTTAATTATTCTTAACACCTCTCAATTGCGACAGACGATAGCCGACTGCTCAGATCCGAAATGGACAGAGATGATGGGTTTCGGAGCGGGAATAAATCGGAAGGCTAGAGAGAGAAAATATAAGAATTACATATTAATTAATAATAAGAGAATAATCGTATATTTGATATCGCAGCTCTACAATAAACGAATGATCATATGGAATATTCTATACGCGATAATAAAATAGTTATTCATGTTTCTGATGTAGTATGAGCTCGCTAAAATCGAAAAACTATTTGATTTGCATGACACAAAATAATGCTAATGATACGGACATACTATTATTACAAGAATCATTACAAATTTACCAATCGTTGCAAATTCATCAATCATACTAATAGCGAATTCGGTCACTTGCACTACACTAGATCAGTGCATACACTACATACTAAAAGTATGCTTTGAAATTAGTAAAATTAAATGTAAAAATATATAAATATTTTAAATGATTAACTATCTATTAATGATATATTGTCACGTTATTTATATTGTATCATTGCATTGAGATAGTTTATATAAAATAGCTTTTAATATGCATTGATCCAGTATAGTATGAGTAATCGAATTTACCACACTACAGTACATCTTTGTTATCGAACCTCATATAAATGATTTTCAAGACTTTATATGGAATTATCCGGTGACCCGAGTGGTCCCGTCCACTCAGAGGGAAGGAAAGTCATGACTCGAAACTGCGGCGTAACAAAATGGTGGTTTAACATATAATTACACAAAAGATGAAATATGGCGTCAAGATCGTAGCAAAAGGCGAAAATATACGCGAAAATGTGATATACTAAACTTGGCTCCGGAATGACACGCAGCAACAAGATTATTCATTATAAACAGTAGATTTTTATATGGGCTATAGTTTTTCGACTCGAATTCAACATGTGCGATTCACCCGATCTGGGGATCGGCGGCCTTACAATATTTTGCTTGTCTCATCAGATACTCCTCAATTCTTCTGATTACCGGTCGATAGCTCCGCTTTTTTTTTTCTCAATAGAGGTGTATGTAAATTTTATACATACACCAATTCTTATAGGACTTTAGGCCTCTATTCTTGAAATAATTGCGCATACATAAGCGGCAAGTTGCGAATATTCGCAATGGAAAATCCTTAGAACAGTATTCTTGACAGTTATGTGTGCAACGTTTGCGTGTATGATGCAACGAATGGAATCATATCATACGTTTCACACTTTGATGAAAATCAAAAACGACAGTTTGAGACAAAAATGGATGAATTTAAATTTATTATAATAAATGCGCCGAGTATGGATTATGCTATAGAAAATGTAGAAATCCTAGAAAGAAAAAGACAATAAATATTATACTTGTCTTAATACTAAAATTTTATGACAACTATTTGTCAAGTAGACAAAAAATTTGAAACATTTTTGTTACATTTTCAGAAATTATATAATATGTTGCATTTCCAATTTTAGAAAATATTCCTAAGAATGAGAAAAATATATTAAAAATAATAAGTAATATTTTCCTAATTCTAATCTACACATTAAACACAATAATACATTTTTTGTTGGCATAAAAATGGTCTCATATATATGTGCTAATAAAAAATTATTAAAAAAAATTTTAATTAATAAACATTTTTGTGTATACATACATTTTTTCTTTAATCTATCAATTAATATAAAAAAATATGAAATACTATTTTTTCGTACACGTATGTTGTATTTGTAAATGATATTTATAGAAAGTAAATATATTTTTCGACATTGCCAAACATAAATCAGCGCAACCGAAAATATATGTTTCAATTATTATTTATTAATATTCAAGAATATCAGAATATTTAGAAACGTATACAGATTTTTATTATTCGAACTGTGCACACTCGTAACATTGCGTATGAGTTCAAGAATAGATCTCCTGATATTTTCTTTTTACGAGAAGTAAATTCATCTCGGGCAAACCATATATGAAAATGGCAGATCTTGCTCGATTTCTACTGCCAATCTGCCGTCAGGTTATGTCAACAAGCTTTCTGCTCGCAATTTGCTATCAGGTTATGCAGCAGACTCTGTTCAGTTTCATTCTGTCAATTTGCTTAGCATGTTATCAGGCTTTGTAATAAATATTTTTGCTGATATGCTTGTCTGATAATATGCTTGTCTGAAATTCTGTGTACAATTTGTTGCTTTTCTGCAATCAGAAATTGGTAGCAGATTCTGCTCAAAATCTTTCTCTTCAGCTTTGGCTATCTGGGAGTATATATAAATTCACATTGAATTATTTAAGCATTAAAGGTTCAGCTTCGACCGTTATGAGCCTTTAAGTCCTATTTCCTAACTGATTAAGATAAAAAAAGCATTTATTTTTGATTGAATCTTCATAAATACCTGAAGTATTTTTTACGTGCAATTCATAAGTAAGTTTCCAACTGACAATTGATCTTAGCGCAATCGATATAGGCTTAAAGCAGTTTTGGCACTAGATCTGACTTTCATTGAGCTTTAAAATCTATATACAAAATATGTGTAAGCTGTATCATCATTATCATCTATATAGCATCACTATTTTTCACAGGCTGGATCAACTTTTCAAGTGCGTACTTTTAGGTCATCACATCACTTTTTATTTTTAATATAATCATTTAAAACAGATTTAAGAGAAAAAGCATTTCAGTTATTATCATGTTTTACTCTTTTACTTCAGATATGTAGAACGATATTTTACTTGTTGTACCATAGACAGTTTAATTGGCATATTAGAGATTTTTAACTCGTTCCATGAACGCCTTCAATTTATTCAATTCACACTTGAAGTGAATAAAGATAATAGTCTGAATTTTTTGAATGTGAATCTTATTGTTGATAGAATTATATTTGACACTTATAACAAACCTGCATTTTCTGAAAGATACTTGAATTTTCTCTCGCAATACCCTACCTGTCATAAAAGAGGTGTAAGTTTATTTGACAGAATTTTTCTTTTATCCCACCCGAAATTTCATTATAAGAATATTATTTATATGATACAGATTTTGAGAAACGAATATCCTTTTATATTCTTCAATTCAGATGAGAATTAAGTTCCATTCTTATAAGATTAAGTCCATCAAAATTCGAAAGACTCTAATAAGTACTTAACTGTATCTTTTGAAATCTCTGAATCTTTTTCCAACATAGCTAGAAGTGTCAATTTAAAACCGGCATTTACGATTCCGAATACTCTGAAAAAATACATTACAACTGGAAAAGATATTCTTGAGACAGCATCACATCATGTTGTTTATAGGATCTCATGCAATGTGATTGTGATGCATACATTGGCCAGATAAAAAGGCAATTGAAAAAAGAATTGCAGAGCATTCATCAGATATTAATAAAAAATCAGGCTCACCAAGTGTCATATCTAATCACCGGATCTCACTTGATCAACTTTGATTGGAAAAAGATTAAAATTTTAGATTGGGAATCTTACAATAAAAGGTTGACTTCCGAGATGATAAAGAGACAACAAAATGGACTTAATTTACAAAGTGACACAGAATCGTTATCAGAAATATACTTTCCCTTTACACAAGCACTTTCCCCTTCCTGAATGTTTCCCGTCATCATTTCCCTTTCCTTCCAACTTTTGCACCACTCATATTTGATGATTTTTTTCGTTGCTTGATACTGTATCAGTTCGAAATAAGTTTTCAAGAGACACGGAAGTATATGACAAATTTTATACCTTTGGAGTTCTGATCTTAACATTGCTTTTAAGCGCTGTAATTCTGATCATCTTCGTTAGTAGTAATACAGATATGATACGAATCGTTGCGACATTTTAATTTGCGTTAAATTCTCTTTAGTTTCAATTATTACTTCATATATACTCTACATAACAATACTTCATCACGATTTGATGGACAAGTATAGCTTTAAAGTATAGCGTTTAATAAGAGATCCAACAACCACATACCATGGTAAATTATTATTCCGAATGCATACTTTTTATCAAGATAAGATGCACTCCTGAATTGACACCATGAACAGAGTAAGAGGAGAGTCTATTACTTCTTGCGGCCATATAAAGATTGTCGGATTACGTTGTTTCGTAAATATTGAGATTTTTATATGTAATTAGACGTTTCTAGAATTTTTATGTCATTATTTTAATATATGACTTGATATAAAGTGATATAATGACCTGATATAAAATCGAAACGTATATATATTGTTTTGTTAAATATAATATTTTTATAATTCACAATATTAGCGAAGTACATCTTGCTTTTGCTCTAAGCTCTTTAACGGATTATTTCACTTTAGTTTACTGAGCATCAATTGACTTTTTATTTAATCATATAAAAACTTATTATAAAAACTTATATAATTACAGATATTAAGTAAATATATTATTAAATACGAAGTAGAATCATATCTACAAATATATATAAATGATATTATATATATAAATGATATAGATTCATAAAACAATTTAATGTAAAAATCGATCAATTTATTCGTAACAAGTATAATACAAAAAAAATTGTCAAATCACAAAATTTAATATATCACTTTTATCTCTGCAACTATTTTTTTTATACACAGATGTGATGATTTTAACTCATTGAGTTGAAGATGTAAACAAAATAAAAATGATTCATGCCAAATTAAGATTGAAAGATTATTTTAAATTATAATCTGCCGATTTTAAACAGAGATGATATTCTAACTAAAATACCAGGTGTATAAGCTTAAATCCGCTTTGCTCATAGGTGGCATTAGTGAGTATACAAAGCTATCCTGAGTACACAACACTTTTTTTTTATGTGTTTGACATCTGTCAACATTAACTAGTGCACATCATTAGCAATTTCATACAACAACATACATTTTTTCTTTCGTAATCGTATCTAGTTTTTTGCTAAAAAAAAGCATGCGGGAAGCTTTGCTTTTCTGTTTCAATTTGAAGAAAGCGGCTGCCGAATCGCATCGAATGCTTGTGGAGATCTATGGCGACAATGCTTTATCGGAAACAACGTGCAAAGATTGGTTTCACCGGTTCAGTGACGACAATTTTGATCTGAGTGACAAGAAGTATGAAAATCGGCCCAGGAAGGTTGAAGACTGTCAATTGCAAGCTCTTTTGGACGAGGACGATACCCAAAAAATGCCGAGCAATTGGGTGTTTCTCAAGCAGCCATTTCCATGCGGCTACATGCTATGGGGAAGGTTCAAAAGATTGGAAAATGGGTGCCGCATGAACAATAGGCAGATGGAGCGATGCCAAATTCTGCTTGCCAGACAAAAAAGTCGTCCTGCATCGGATTGTGACAGGCGATGAAAAGTGGATCTATTTTCAGAATCCTAAATGCAAGAAATCTTGGGTTAATCCCGCCTAACCATCAACATCTTCCTCAAGACCAAATCGCTTCGGACGGAAGATGTGCGTTTGGTGGGATCAGGAGGATGTCATCTACTACGAGCTGTTAAAACCTGGTGAAACTGTTAATGCTCACCGCTACCACCAACAACTGATTAAATTGCACCGTGTTCTGCGTGAAAAAAGGCCGCATTAACTGAAAAGACAAGCTGATTTTCCTCCACGACAACGCACCATCGCACAATCGTTAACAATGATCCAAAACTACTTGGAGACACTCAACTGGGAAGTGCTACCCCATCCCGCTTACTCACCAGACCTGGCACCTTCTAACTATCACCTGTTTTCGTTGATGGGCCACGCACTCGCTGAGCGGTACTTCGATTCTTACAAAGACGTTCGAAAATGGCTTGATGAGTGGTTTGCCTCGAAAGATGAGGAATTTTTTTGTGGTATACACAAATTGCCCGAAAGATGAGAAAAATATATAGTTAGCGAGGGCAAGTACTTTGAATAAATTTGTTTTTGCTTCTTAGGAAAAAAAAATGTGTTTTTCTGACTAAAAACAGCGGATTTAAGCTTATACATCTGATAACATAGGAGACAAAACTTTTTAGCCCACATATATATTGTTATACATTTTCTATCTATTAGAATATGTACCATATATAAACATTTTGTTTACAGACTTTCACTTCGATGGATATGTCTTAGAAATATGGAATCAGTTATTATTTGCAGGTGCAAATCTATCAATTGTTATATCTGTAGTCAAATTCATTGCACAAAAGTTAAAGAAACATAATTTAGATATTATATTAGCAATACCATCATCCAGAGGATACTTTTCGAAATGCATATAATATACATTACATAAATTTAATCTTTTTTACTTTTATTTGTATCTTCTTAGTGCACAAGTTAAATCATTTTCAAAGCAAGAATTTGATGAATTAGCGTCATATGTAAACGCGTATTTTCACTTATGACCTATGATTATTCGAGTATTCAAAGGCCAGGTCCAAATAGGCCTCTCGATTGGACCAGATATGTTGAATTTTTAGCTCCAGAGAAAAATAATCATAGACGATCTCAAATTTTATTAGGTATTAATTTCTATAGTTACAATTATACCCTGAGGATGCAGGGCAATTCTGGTTCTGAATATATTTGAATATATTAAAGTCATTTAAAGGAAAAATTCAATGGGATAGCAGCAAAGAGCATTTCTTTGAACCGAAGTAATATTTTATTATTGTAATCTATCTGTTCTTTCTATTTGTTTTTTCCGTTCTTTCTGTCTCTCAATTTCTTTTCTTTATTTATACCTGTGCTTTTATGTAATAAAAATTTTGTAATACTTACATGTAAGATGCATGTATAAGAGATAACAAAAAATATATTTCACAAGCATATATAAAATTTATGTAAAAAATTAGTAAAAAATTATAATGTATTTATTCTGGCTTGTACAATTTTAATGGACATCTTCATAATTCATTGCACTATTACTATCATTATATGTATTATTTGATTTACGACCTTTGTCATCATGATCTATGTGATTACTTTCAAAAATGTGATACATTAATGCCAGCTTATCTTCATTGGTAATAAGCTATAATAAATAAATAATAATATAATTTTCACATATATTATATATGTACATACATCTTGTATGTACGAAGGCAAGTCAATAAGTTCTTAGAAAATCTGTCAGAGGGCACTCGTGTCACATTACTTTTTGACAAGTAGCATCTCTCAGCTTACTGTCAAATTTTGAGCGGAATTCATCGCGTGGTTTCATTTCTGTAGATCATTAAAGCGAACAACCTTTGTAATTTTTGCAAAATGGAAAAAAACGAGCTTCATGCAATGATCAAACATATGCGTACGAAAGATTTAACACCGAAAAAAATCAAAGCCGAGTTGGATAATATTCATAGCACATCTACACCAGCGTTTGCGGCTGTATACAATTGAATGAATTTAAATATGGTCGTACATCCACATGTGATGCATCTCACTCGGGATGTCCAATTGAGGCTGCTATGCCAGAAATCGATAAAGTTCACGATGTTTTGACTGATCGACGAGTGAAAGTGCGCGAGCTTGTTACAAGGCTACAGACATATCACATGGCACAGTGATTTCAATTTTGCATGAACAATTGGGTATGAAAAAGCTATCGTCAAGATGGATGTTGCGTTTGCTCTCTGTGGACCACATGGATCCATTACTTCACACCGAGACGAAGGAACAGTCAAAACAAGGACTCCACTGATGAATCAGCTCCGAAGAAGACTGTAAAGTCGGCCGGAAAGGTGATGGCTACAATTTTTTGGGATGCACGCGTATAATTCATATTGATTATCTTCCGTCGAAACAAATGATCAATGGCGATTACTACATAGCCTTATTGGACCGTTTCAACAACATTTTAAAGAAAAAAACGTTCCCATTTGACGAAGAAAAAAATGCTCTTTCATCAAAACAATACACGGGTTCACATGTGTCCGGATGGAAATAGCTAAATTCAACGAATTCCGCTACGAATTGCTTCCCCATCCAGCATATTCGCCAAATTTAGCCCCCTGCGATTATTTCCTGTTTCCAAATCTGAAGAAACGGTTCGGAGGAAAGAGATTCACCACCAAAGAGCAGCTCATCGCCGAAACAGAGGCTTATTTTTAAAGGTTGGACAAATTATATTATTCGGATGGCTTGAAAAAGTTGGAGAATCGTTGGATCAAGTGTATCAAGTTAAAAAGAAACTATGTTGAGAAATAAAAATAAATCAATAAAAAAAAATGTGTTTTACTATGTTTTTCTAAAAACTTCTTGATTTGTATATACATACATACGCACATACATATTGTATGTACATTTATTCATAAATATTGTATATGAATAATATATAATAATATATGCAACATAAGTGTTATCTGAGTTAATTCTAATTTTAATAATAAATTGATGATAAATTGATGACAATATATTAATATCAATTAACCCATTAAAGTCCATGCCTAATATAGCCATGATAGCGTCAAACTGAATATGTGATTCATAGCATAAGCGAAAAAAAATTATCCTTATTTTTTTGCAAAATTGTTTGTTCAAATAATAATTGTTTAAAAATGCCCATTTTTTAAAATTAAAAGTGTTATTCGATTGTACATTCGAAAACAAGAAATTTTTATTCTTAGTTTTTTTTCGATCCGATGCTTTGTTTATGCAAAAAATTGTTATAAATATTTATTATAAGAATTGTTATAATAATTATAAAAATTGTTGTAATAATTGTTTGCAGTCGGCTTCCGCCCATGCTCTAGGTATTGTATATTGTTTTTTGATTTTCCGGTTTTGACTCGACTTTTCTCTCATTTTGAGATAGCTCATGTCCATAAGTCTCCTCGTCTCTTACTGAACTCGGGGTGCTTTTTTAGACTCACGGTAAAAAAGCACCCTCGTGTTGTCAATTTATCATCCGTCTAATTAATAACATATTCACAATAAATCGACAGTAATTTGAAGGCAACTGTCAACTTATCATCAATGTGCTATTCGTGGCCAATAACATGTTTACAGCAATATGATGGTAACTTTACCAGATTTTAAATATTTATCAAATTATAAATATTTTACCAAATTATAAATATTATATATGCTAGTAATATATTAACAAAACGAACTGCGCCAGTTCATGCTACGTATTATAAATATTTCATAATAACACCGATATTTAAGAGCTAATAGAGAATAATAAGTTTACTAATGCTTTTGAGATTTTTACGGATATTTTTTTTTCGAAGATATCAGAAAGTTTGCGGATTATCGCAGTGACTTTATCCAAGCAATAATACTTCGTGAACCTTATTATTCATTTTATCAAGAGTGAAGAGCGCACTAAACTGCTCTTCCGGAGAATTCTCTTTATATAGACGTTGTTGAAGAGGGTATGGAGAGGAAAAAGAGAGAGACTTTCTTGGCTTGTTAGGAGAGCACTCTTCCATATTCTACTTATAACTTGAATCTCTGTTCAGATCAAATTGTTTGAATGTTTCTGTATTTCTAGAGCCTCTCTATACTTCCTTGGAAAATATGATATCGTTATAGCTATAATTAGTCGTTTTATTGAATTATATTTGGTATCCTGTCTCAACGCTGTATTCTGCCAATGCTGATTGTGTGATTTCAGCCTGACATTTTGTTGATATTCCTTTATGTGCATATTGACTATTTTTCCGGTTTCATCGATACTTTCATCTATATTTTCCCGTAAGAACAGGGTATTTTGTATACTGTAGAACTGAGTGGAGGTCTTCGATCTTTGGATTTCTCAGGATTTGCTCGATTTTCCTTGAAGACTTGAAAATGGTTCAAATATTATGTTTGTTTAAAAAAAATTCTGCTGATTCGGTCAGTTATTCGTTTTACATATGGGAGAATAGAAAAGCTTCTGTATAATATGTCTGTAAATATGTCTATAATTCATTTCTATATATTGTATAATACGTTACACTTCGAATTGTGATTTGCAAAGACGGAGATTATTCATTCGATTATCCAACGAAGAGAATTAACATTTCTCAATTAAGAAATAGGTATGTGCTCATTCTCTGTCGAACGCAGTAACCATCTCCAACATGTGCGGATTGGAATATTGTTCATGAAAATTATATGGTATTGCTGATGATGGTTTAAAGTAAAAAGAAATTTTCAAGAAATTTGTTATCAACAAGTAATGTAAAATTACAGTGAATATATTTTATGTATTGCGCTCCAAGTATTGCGCTATATATGCTCTCATTGTCCGCTAATTAATATTTATTATTGTTAGAAAAGCTTTTGTTTAATTCTTCCTATGATTCTTGTATGTTTGAGTTCTTTGTCCTGCTCTTATGTTTGCTAATTGTTCTGTTCACATTTTTCTCATTGTATCCGTTCCATTATATAGGGGTTTGTTTCGAGTAGTTGAGTCTGTAAATTCTTTATCAGAGATACTCAATGCTCTATATTCAAATAAATGGATTGCTGACTGCTTTTATGCTGATTGTTGGTGTGACTCGACATGTAGATATAATTCATTGGTGTGTATTAGCTTCCTGTATACTTAATGGTCCAGAGTATTGTCTTTTTTGTGAAACATCCAGGAAAGGAAGCTTATCATTCTCTTCTATGTCCATGGTGGATCGGATATTGGGATATTGTTGAAAAAATAAGACAATAAATCAGAAGTTTTAATTTAACTAAAGAAAGAATTTCACAAATTCAAAATAATAAAAAATAATAAAGATTGTGGCAGTCAATACAGTTATTATTGCGAATATGTTATAATTATTTAGTTTATTCATCCACCTTGATATAGTTTCGATGAGCGAATACAATAGAATTAACGATTTCGATGTCATTTTCGAAAGCCGAAACCTGCAGAGTAGCAGTAATCTCTCCTTAATTATCTATCCCCTTTATCTTAATATATTTGTATATTCATCACAAAGTCTTCAAACCAAACGCAAAATCATAGTGCCACGCTTAAACCGCCCCAACAAGGATTGGATCAGAAGCCAATCCTACTGTCGTGAAGCGCGGAGACTCTTAGATCAAGTGTACCAGGAGTATCTTGAGACTTCTTGAAATTGGAGTCACCCAGCCGCATTGCCTTCACCACTTTCGCCATCGATTTCGCCGATTCTTCTTGTTAACCAAGACACATTAGAAATCTCCTCCTTTTCCTTCATCTCTTCCTCGAACTCCTTCACCTCTTCTTCGATCTCCGTCACCCGCGTTTTCGGACGCTCTGATGGAGCGAATCTTCCCTGACATCCCATCTCCAACTTTCGACTCTTCCATTCAATCCCTCCCTTCATCATCTCGACCATTGTCACCAGCTGACTTGACCTCGAGCATAGAGTTCCTGGAACACTCCCCTACCGAAATGAATTCCTCATTCATCCTGATGATTCGTTTGAGTTCTTAACTGATTTTTACAATCTCTCCCACCAAATGCCTATATGATCGGTTCCAATTATTTTAATCCACAAGAAATTCGAAATGCCATAACTGGCCAGCCACCTCATGTTCACATCCCAGTACTCCCCCCGCGATCACCCGTTTCTTATCTCGTTATATTAATAAATTTATAAATAAATTTCTTTTATAATCTCTTCCCTCCTTTCTCCGTTATAATTCACGAAATGAACTAATTTCTGTATAGCCTCTCCGTTCATACATATATACATACATATATACGCACATGACAGACTCACGCTCGCCCATAATTTAACTTTAGCAAAAACAATGTATACGAGTCTTTTATGTAATTAATTAGCAATTCTTCTAATTAATTAATAAAAATGTGTTTCTAACGTATTTTCGTTGTTACTTTTCGAGATAGCAGCACATGCTTGATTTTTGCCATATTTTTGCCATCATGCCATGCAAGCAGATAAATTCGATTTCTGACATTTGCCAGTATAATGTGATGATATCACGTTATGATGAGTTTTGGTTTCTGATGATATATTGTGTCAGCATGCAATTCAAGCAAAACAAGTCAAAATGATGTCAAAATGATTCCAAAATGATCACTAAAAATCATTTTTTATTAATTTCCGATTCATTTTAATGCTATTTTGACGTTATCGTGACTTGATGTTCTGCTTGGAAATGTTCAAAATATACTGTTTTTATGCCAAAAATTTCTGTTTAATTTTAACAAGATTTTTTATAATATATTTTGATATTGGAACTATTCGTTTTCTACTATATTTCTACCAACATTAACTGAGACAGCAGATCATGCTTGAGTTTTGTCAACATAGTATATAACACAAATTATAGTAATATATGATTTTGGTTATTTGGGGTACTATATAGGTTCTGGATATAAAATATTAAGATTATGGGAAAATATTCTTAAGACATCCACAGATGCTTTTTGTATAAAGATTATGCGTTTCGCGGGTTTCCTCCGTGTCCAGATCCATTCTTGGAATGCCAACGTTTTGTGAACCTTGCAGACCACTTCATCAGGGCGAGGAGCAATCTGATATTGAGCTGTTCCTCTGGGCCGTTCCTTTTATATTATGCTACTTGTTGGAGTGGTGGGGGGAAAGAAAAGAATTGTGGATGAGGGAGAGAGAGATGAGGAAAATTGGTCAGTTTTCAAAAATCAGGAGAATGGTTTTCCATATTTTATTTATATTATAGTTGTTATCTCTATTTAGGTTGTTGTTGCATCTCTATGGCTTTTCTATACTTTCTTGGAAAATATGATGTAATGTTGGCTATTATGGTCGTTTAATCAAATAGTATTTGATATCCTGTTTCGATGTTGTGTTCTGATAATGCTGATTGTGTATTTTAACCTGACATCACGTTGGTGTTCTTTTATAGGTTGACCTACGGATAATCTACCATTCTCCAATGTATACTTGCCCGCAGCCTAAAACACGTCACGCAATTAACATTATCAAAACACAACATTGAAACAGGACATCAAATACTATTTAACAAAACAATCACAATAGTCAACATTACATCATTTCTAAGAAAGTATAGAGAAGCTATAGAGATACAAAAACATCCTAACAATCTAAATAAAGAAAATGGCTATGACATAAATAAATGGAAAACCTTCTCCCAATTATTGAAGACTGACCAATTTCCCCCACTTCCGCCCTCACCCACAATTCTCTTCTTTCCCTCCTCCAACAAGCGTAATATAAAAGGAATGGCTCGGAGGAACAGCTCAGTGTCAGGCTGCTCTTCGCTCTGATGAAGTGGACTGCAAGATTCACGAAATGTTGGCATTCCAAGAATGGATCTGGACACGGAGGAAACCCGCGAAACGCATAACTTTTATGGAAACTCATGGAAAAATATTAAATTATATTATATCTTAATATTATATCTTAATATCTTTATAAACAGCAGAATAACGAGGTAAATCAATGGATATAAGAAAATCAAATAGTTGTTTAAGAAAATAAGTAGATAAAATGAATACTTTTTTAAATAAGTAATTATGTATTTTCTTTATACCAATTGATTCACTTTACTCTGTTCAAAAAGTATTAAAAGGTAAGATTATCAAAAAATTAATAATTAACGAGATATTTAATATTTTATGTCAATACTATATATGCCAAAATAAAATATAAAATATTTCATAAATACTACAGGTTGAGAACTTTCAAATAAATACCCTCTATCTTAATATTTTTATGTGTAGAATAGTTAAGGGAATCATACTGTAAAGAAAATTATATTCATAAAAGAAGTAAAAAAGAATTTTCATATCTTTTTAATCTCTAGAAGAAAAACAACATAAAATAACTAAAATACATTCCTCCTCAAAATCGTTCTACTTTTGTTTGAAATATTTTTTCTAAAAACGATTTTGAGAGTGGTAAATTAATGAGTGACCCTGTATATAATATTAACTATATATAATACTAATAACATTACTGTACATATATATATACAACACATTTGCATTATGAAATTTTCATCAGTTTAAGCACCAACGAGATAATATTAAAGACCGACATCCTTACGGGAGTTCTTGTTAATATTGAAGTGATTTAGAGTAAAAAACTGATAATTTTGATTTATTAGTTTTGTAGGTGCGTGTTTATCGACTTATATGTTATTTAAAACTCAATAATACTCGATTTTTCTTTAAATTGTGATTTTTGAGCATTATTGTTAACGTTTGATTATCAACAGAGATCATAATTATAGAGAAAAAAATTGTAATTTTATGACAACATATAAAATATTATAGCTTTACATATGTATATTTATTTATGGAGCATTTATATAATAAAAAATCATGAATTTAATAATATATTAGACAAATATTATGTTAAGGAGATTCTAAAGCCTTCTGTTTTACCGATTAAATCATATAATTTTTGTATCATCGATTCGAAAATCCATTTCTATTGGAAGTACAAATTAGTTCCGTTTCCCTAAAGATTGCTTCAGCTATTGTGAATGGTTCATAGTGACAGCTGATTTTTGCGATTTCAGAGAGGTTAAACATCTGCTGATAATATTCAGTTTATATCGCTTTGAGTTTCATAGAAAAACCTTGATTTTTACTGTGTTTGAAATGTCGAATTTTGTGTTAACCAAGCAGCATTTGCAGGAGATTTTGATTTTCTGCTTTAATTGGAAGAAAAATGCGGCTGAAGACTATCGAATGCTTGTCGAAGTTTATGATGATACTGTTCCAACTGATAAATCATGAAAGATTCCGATGTTTCAAATATGGAAATTTCAGCGTTGAAGCCTCGCTCTGGACAGTCAAAAAAATTCGAAGACAAAGAATTAGAGGCATTATTCGAAGAAGATCAGAGTCAAACGTAAGAGGAGCTTGCAGAATCATTGGAGGTAACTCAATAAGCCATTTCTGTACGATTGAGAGCCATGGGAATGATTCAAAAACAAGGAAATTGGGTGTCTTATGAATTGAAATCGAGAGACGTTGAAAGGCGATTTTTCACTTGCAAACAGCTGATTCAAAGACAACAGAGAAAAGTTTTTTGCATCGGATTGTAACTGGAGATGAGAAGTAGATATTCTACGACAATCCCAAGAAGAAAAAATATTACACTAAGCCCGATCAATCATTGCCATCGACCTCAACATCAACACCACGGCCGAACATTCATGATTCGAAGATCATGCTCTGTATCTGGTGGAATCAAAAAAGTCTTGTTTACTATGAGTTGCTGAAACCTGATGATTCCATTACGGGCGATCGGTATCGGCTACAATTGATTCGTTTGAGCCGTGCATTGCAAGAAAAACGGCCGGAATACGAGCAAAGACATGATAAAGTTATTCTTCTTCATGACAACGCTCGGCCTCATGTCGCTAAAATCGTAAAAAGAATATTTAGAAACGCTCAAATGGGATGTTTTACTGTCCCCGCCGTATTCTCCAGATATTGCTCCTTCTGATTACTAGTTGTTCCGAAGGACACAGCAAATCACCGGTTCACTTCTTTCGCAGAAATCGAAAATTAGCTCCAAAATTGGATCCAAAGACGAGTCATTTTTTCGAGATGGAATTCGAAAATTGCCTGAGAGATGAGAAAAAGTAGGCAACGATGGACAATACTTTAATTGATCTATTCATTCATTTTGTTTCGAAATAAACGCACAAAAAAAAGGACCGAACTAATTTGTACTCCCAATAGAATTAAAGTATACGCATTAATACATGTCTGGAGTCTATGCCGAGAACGATCGAAAATTTCAAAATTGATATATTTTTTATCACTTCTTAGTGTAACATGACGTTTCAGCTATCAAGTCGTGACAACATTTGCTTGATAAGCTTTGTCTATATGTACGAAATTTCCCAGACATGGGCAGTTTATACGAACAAACAACGTCGAGTTCTTAGAATTAGACTTAGACGCTTTATCGTGACGAATTTGTGATACGAAAATTGACATAAATGTGCGACTGCGTGTCATAGGTTGCGGGAGATATTGATGTGGTAGTATATAAAGATATAAAGATGCGCGTACAGTTCCTCTAGTAAGGAGTCAAATCATAAGGGATACCGATCTCTGATTGGTCAGATTTCGAGTCTCTTTACTTTCCACAATTTTCGATGTGGTAGTAAATCTGTAAATTAGTGTGAACTGTTCATGGTGTAAAAAGCGCAAGCGCGAAATCGATTATTAACTATCCAATAACTATCAACCATGGAATTATATTGTTTTTAGTCACTCGGCAATGGCGTCCTTCCGATCTTATGTCTATTCTTACTAGAAGAATTCTGCGCCGCGCGTGGCGTGACCTCTGGTCTTCGTCGGAGTTCGAGCTTCGCTTTAGGATTCGCTTAATAATAGCAAATTTATATCAATTGTCGATAATATCAGCGTTTTTCAATTATCTCCGGGCTTTAGGGGCCTTTTTATATTGCCGAAAATTTGTTCATAGTTGACGGTTTCTAATAATATCTCGTCCGTGGTTTAAACAACGTTTACTCACATTTCCGATTTCAATTTGTACCGCTTTTGCAGTGTGATACATTGCTTTTTTATCATCTATATCGCAACAATACGACCAACGTTTTTCACCGCTTTTTTAATCTGCTCTGCAACTTGCGCAAGACTTGTATTTATTATTTATAAATATATTTACGCTTAATATATATCTTAATATTTATTGGAAAAAATTAAATGTGTGATTTCGAATAACATACAGAAATGTTCCATTTGACCACAGCGACCACTTACAGCGATTGATATCTATAGAGTTTATCCACTGAGATGAGTGTCGTGAGTAGCTTGTGGTTAATCGATATAAGGCAACCGGGTCCAATTTGAGCCCTTTTCCAAAGTAGGCCTCGCTATTTGTATATAATTATATGATTAATTTAACAGACAAAAAGAAAAAATAGTAATTCAAGTAGACGATCCGTATAACTCGATTGCATCGATTTATAAATCATATTATTCATTTTATTTGTGTAAAAACAGGAAAAACTGCAGATACGTCGTGGTTGTGATGTAATAAGTAAATAAATAATTGCTTTCTATAATTATGCTTTCTATAATTATGAAAACATGATCAATAATTTTCATAGTTCATGTTATTGTATATCTATATTCATATTTTACAACACTATATTTAATTTATATTTTGTCACAACATTTTGTTTATAAAGAAATTCTTTGTATGGTGATATCAATATGGGCCATATTCGAATATATGCGCAAGTGTAACATTTGTCACAAATATGTTCATGAAGATTGTGTAGAATTAATTAAAAATAAGGGGCCTTTTACTCGTTCGAACTATAATGTAGATCTTCATAAATATAGTTTAAGAAGGAGAAATTAACACAAGTATTCAATGTCTAAGTTGCTAAATAGGTTTTTTTAATGTTTATACATCAATATGTTTATGCAATAAAACTATAAAAGTAAGTTGGATTACTTTATTTTTCATATTTTTAATATTTTCGTATGAAAAGGGGAAGACGTATACGCGATTCACGTTGGGTACATATTTTGCTAAGATGCTCCAAATGCTACCTTTCTTAATAAATCTCTATATAAATATTTGAAAATGATTCCTTTTTTTTCAGAAATGTTTCCTGTTTTGAATGTAACCATTGATTTTCAATTTCGACCTTAGCAAAAGTTAAAAAATTTTTTAAACTTAGAAGTCCCACATTGGCCTGGTTGCCTCATATATAATATAAAGATAGGCTAACGACTATTAAGAGTACATATCAAGACAATTTTCTCTCTCTAAGTAAGATTTTACTCCAAAGAATTTAGAGAATTAATATCTCGATATAAGCAGTGGTCATTGTTGGCATCACTATGTTATAGAAGTTCTGTCAGTGTCTTAATTTATAAGAAATTCATTGTATTGTTTATATCGGAGAAGTGAAATCATATATTACAATATCAATTACATTGTATTCGATTTCAACCTTTAAAATTTTGCAAAGACCATATGAGTTTGATTGTTGAAGACATGGCCATTTATTATTTCTCTAAGGGATTTGGCAAACCTGGTAAGAAATAATTGTTAATTCGGCTTCGAACGGATGTCAATTCGATGTCGAATTGATGTCGAAATTATTAATTCGACGTCAAATCGATGTTGAAATTATTAATTCGATTTGAAGAATTATTTCTGTAACTACACTACCAACAAAATTAAATAATCTGTTCCATCCTGCAAAAATAGGCAAATTTTAAGATAGAACTTTATCAAAAATCATTGTAGATGTTAATGTGATTTCAAGATGTTAAAAAATATTTTAATAAGCATTTTAGCAACTTGAAATTTCTATTTTTCAGGGCGGTACTTCAGAAAATGGTCTTATTAATACTTTATGGAATTATACAAACATAAATAAAAATGTAACAAATTTCAAAATTTTTTACGAAATTTGCAAGTTCCACGGCGCGAATTAAAAATTGTATACAAATATGATTGAAAGCATTCGAAAGATTGAATCTTTATTTTTAAGTTGTTTTTTTATTCAGTTCTTAATTTTTTTTCATTAAGTTTTTCAACATTGAAGTAAAAACGATTTTTTTTACCTAGAAATTTGACTAGAAATTTTAAAATAAAATCGATTGTTAAATTAATAATTTCTCCCCAAGTAGGATTTTATTTTATTCAATTTATTTTTCCATTCCATATTTTAGTAATAACCAAAGTTCGCACATGCTCCTATCTACAGTTACAGGATTATAATATTTATTAAATATTTTCATAATATTCATAATAAACCTTTATCTGTGCAATTTGATTCTACAAAAATATTTACAAAATATTTTGATAAATATTTTATAAATATTATGTCTTATCCGGATATAATAAAATATGAAAAAGAAAATAAGAAATTTATAATCTATAGTCAACATATAAGAATATTAACTGTGAAATGATTTTTTCTGAAATTAAGAGGAACTATGAATCAATGTAATAAAACGTAATTGTATAGGTACATCTCTGTTGTCAAACTGAGCATCATGAATAGTGTGAAGGTATACATAAAAAATATTATAGAGAGAAATAAAAAACATTAGTATATTAATCTATTCTTAACTATACTATGCTGTGATCTTATAAAATGATAATATTTATAATAATTATATTATTTTTTATAAACAAACATCAAAAAATTGCATATGAATTTATTTAATACATAGTTTTTATATTATTCACGTCTGTGAACAGGTTAAAATCAAATACAAGAGATTTATTATTATTTAAAACCCTATTAGGAGAAAGTGGAGAAATTATGCGCACTTAAGAGGAATCTAAAGCCTCCTGTTTTACCACGTAAGCACGTATAATTTTTGTATAAGAAATAAAAAGAATACTTTCTCTTTTTCACCGATTCGAAATTCTTTTCCAGGATTAAAGTATATGCATTAATAAGTATCTGGAAAGTGGAGTCTATAAGTCCGAGAATGATCGAAAATTTCAAAATTGATATATTTTTTACCATTTCTTTTATATAACAGCGTCTCAGCTATCAAGTCGTGACAACATTTGCTTGATACGATTTACAATCTGTACGTATAATCTGTATGATATAATGGTTCCCAGACAATTTACACGAACAAACAATGTCGAGTTCTTAGAATTAGATTTAAATGCTTTATCGCGACGAATTTGTTATGCAAAAATTGACACATACGTGTGACTGCGTATATCATAGTTGCGTGAGATATTGCTGTGATAGCACAAAAAAACATGTCGATAAGCGGCGCCCCGGCGCGCTCTCTGGTGATTTCGTCGAAGTTTGAGCTTTACTTTAGGATCCTCTTAAGAGGAATTCATTGCTGTGATGTGATTTTTGATGTTGAAGTTATTATAAACATGGAAATATAAAGTATAAATATTCTTCTAACAATATGCATTCTTATATTGAACAATTTTTCATTCGCTAATGCTGTATTTGGCAAAAAGTAAAAAAGCAAAAGCGAAAAAATTTTTCGCGTGTCGGATAATCATGCACATGAGTTGGATAATCGCAAAGCCAAAATCGTAAGAAATAAATGTAAAATTAATAAAATAAATATTTTATGGAATATTGATTAGAAAATGAAAAATATATTATTATGCCAAAATTAATATAAACTTCGAAAAAATAATATAAAAGTTGGAAAAGTTAATTATTTAAACAAAAATCGCATATATAATTCTCAAGGTAATTGAGTTTTAATTAGTCAATTAATTCCACTGCACTATTCATGAACCCATTCAAAATACAGGCAGCATTGAAATCACACAGTCGACACAAACAAAAAAAGTAATATTAATATGTATAATTTTGCTCTACAATGTAACTCCTAAGGAATACACAAAAATCAACAAAAAATCAAAATGACTTTATTTTGATGTTTAATAAACAATCATATTTTGTACGTATTCTATACCTAAAAATTATTTCAAAATACGTCATTTTGATTTTCTTTCAATTAATTTGGTGTGTTTCTTGGGCTGTTATGTAACGTCACGTATTATGTTATATTTATTATGGAATATATTTCGTATTAATTACAACATTAATATCATGTTACTTTTAATTTGTTGACAGAGTTCCATATTTTCCGAATTCTTCGCAAATACAATAGTATACTTTTCATTGAGAAGAAACTTTGAATTGTCCATGCGCATAATTACCTGCCGCGAATTGATTTGATAAGAAATACGATTACTCAAAGACTTTTTAACTTAACGAATAATAGCGCAAAATGACGTAATTTTGTAAGGTATATACGATCAAATAAACAAAATAAGAATACGAACGTATAATCTTATTTTCTGGATGTCAAAACTATCAAATTATGTAATTTCACTTTTTCTCACTTTTGGTAACAGTTTTAAATCGTATAATTTATGATTATATTTCAAAAGAATTATCTCTAGCTTAAAAATTCCGCTGCGGTGATGTCTCCATTTGTCGGGAAAATGCCAAAATATGTACAATTATGCGAACCACCGATGTTGTCAAGATCATTAATGATCATTAATGATGATGATGAATGGTCTGAATGACTTTCAGATTTTAGCCATTGTTCGTTATTCATTAAAAACTTATTAATAAAGACTTTATTTTTTCAAACCTTTTTTATTAATGAATAACGAGTGATGGCTAAAACGTCTGTTGAAGGTCACTTAGAGTGATGACAACATATCAAAGTCAGGGTCATCGGAGGATTCGTATTTGGTATAACTACCAAAACTCTATGGCATTGGCCATTATCACCCATTATTAATTTGGAAAAATTGGCAATTTCATCCCCGTCGTCATCTTACCTACCGTTCCTTTCACCTACATATGTATATTTGTTTAACATTTCAATTAAAAAAAAGAATCATTATTCATTTGACAAAATGCATGAATGACTTAAATAATCTCTCACTATTTTTGTTGATGTCCCAAATGATTATATGAGCACTGTTTGACAAATTTGATTGCGCTTAGTTTGCCGATATCGCTAGTAATAAATCATTACTAGTAATAAGAGCAATTTCACCCTTGATTGATTTTACTCGATATCGGCGAGGAATTAACATTAACACTACAGCTTCGGTGAAATAAACTATTGCCAGGCTGCAATAAATAAACAGCAATAAATCGTATTACATGTTCACCTTTCAGAATCATCATTTTATGAGTTGTCAAAAAACATTAAAAACATGTAAAATTATCTATTATATTATGTTTGTCATTTTTTAATATCTTGACTCTATAATAAATGAAATATTTTGTTGAAATAATACATGATTACATAATTAATTAATAATATTGTTGAACAAAAAAATGACTTTTTTCAAACATAAAAACAAAAATATTTATTTCCTACAAAATTTTTTCTATATACTAAATACTGTAATCTTGTAATATTGTTCTACAACATCGCAATTTTGAAAAATTTGCTAAAATGGTAAAAAAGGATTATTTTAATACAGGTTCGGATTTTTCGTACAAATTTTAACAGTACAAGGTTTACCCCAAAAATATCCGATCTCTATCTATGAAAAAGAGCCTACTTTGAAGTGCTATGGACAATGTCGCTTTTGATCTTTCGAAGTAATGATTTTTCCAGGTAATGATCTTTTTCCTTCCAAGATTATTTCCAGAAATGGATGGACGGAAATAATCTTGGAAGTCACTTTTGTAACAGCCAACAGCTTCCTCATTTTGTCAAATTTGTTCAACAGATTTTTCAATTTAGGAAATAATCAGAAATCACACGAAGCTATATTCCAGACAGCATAGTAATGCTTTAAAAATATATTTAAAACGTACATGTTGGATGTTTTGGACATATTAAAAACATTCAGATTAAATTCATGGATATTTTAAAAACATCCAGTATTACCATTTTGGACTTCTTAAAAATGTCATTTTAGAATGTAATGGACTAAAACGCGACTAAATTAATATATTAAATTTTAGACCATTAAGACAAAATGATTCTTATAAATTTTTCGTTGAAAATTTTCAACACAGCACAGATGTCCATGATCATTCAAACGTCCTGCCAGCCATCCCCTCCACTAGAGTCCCTAGAATATCAGAGTTTGGCCTTCCCTCCATCCTCTCTTGTGATTGGCGTGCCCACACAATGGCAGTACCAATCGAAAACGCATTTACATTCATATCACTAATTAAGAGAAAACACACATTTCGGCACGCATGCCATTTTTAAGTCATGGCCAGACTCTAAGGTTTTCTAAGAATTCTATTCTTCAAGAATTCTGGCCTCGGACTGCATGCTGGAAGCAAAAGATTCAAAACTCTTATCACTGCGAGCAGCAAGCTATTGCTGCTTGACGCTTGCCGCTTGCTGTCTGAACTAAGCTTTAATTTGATAAATTTTCATTACCGGAAGTAACAAAAGTAAAAAACTCCTCGTGCAATCATAAAAAAATTTTCATTTGTCAAGTCAGCGAAAGCAATACGTCGCGAGCAGATTTTTAGAAAATTTTAGAAAATTTTTTGCATGAGATGAACATTTTTAAAATATCCAAATATAAACATACTTTATACATTGAATAACATATGTATTTTTAAAATATTCACTAAGTCCATAGATGTTTAGATCAGATTGAAACCAAATCTGCCCAGTGAATGTCTTGTCGGGGATTTAAACTGTATAGGAGTTAGAAATGTCTTTTTAATAATTTAGTAAAAAAATCCTAAATCAGGTGAAATGAATGACCCGCTCGGTCTCTGTGAAATGCGAAGCTTGGAATTTTCGATGCTCACACAATTTTGCGTACCATTGCTGAATAGCTATTGGGTAGTGCCACTTGGTGGAGATATTTCTCAAGATTCCCACTAAATATTGAATGCTATAATAGAGAGGATGCTCAAGGACAAAGATATTATATACAGAGGTCGGATATTTTTGGAGTAGACCTCATATGTTATTATAAGTTGAAAATAAAAAAATTTTATTAAAATATAGATTCTAAAATACTTTATTAAAAAGTTATAATAAAAATATTAATGTAAGAAAAAATATGAAGTATAAGAAATAATTTTTACCTAAGTTTTACTAGAATAGAGAAAACCTTTATATGAAGATTTCTTTTATCCTCGCAGAAAAGATATTGTAATAAATTTAAAATTACGTGTATGTCAAGCTTATATTGATACATGAATGCACTTTTAAATGCCTTAAGTAAAGTTGATTTTTACGCACATTTAATGTTTTTATCATATTATAATTTTCAATAAAGAATTTTTGTAAAAGCAATTATATATTTTTCATCAATTTGCGAGGTATTTCATATTTTATCAAAATATTTTGTCAAAAGGTGCCAAAATAAAGTATAAAAAATATCTTATAAACTATTGAGTTTTTGATAATTCTGCTTTAATTTTACATTCAATTTACTTGCCTTACTTTTACATTCAAAATAATTGAAGGAATCATATTATATAAAAAAAATCTTATAATTCTATTAAAAAAATAATCTTAATATTTAAAAAAATATGATTTTGAGAAAAATCTTCGCTTACCTTAATATTTATTCTTTTGAAACGTATTTTTATTTTTAATATTTTGTTATATTATTAAAAAAACAGAATATTTTAAATATTTGAGTTAGAAGAAACACCCTGTATGATATATGTATAAAGTACATAAAATATCGAAATATATACATATTGTATAAAATACGGTATACAAAATTGTAAATTCTCAGAATTGAAATGTGAATTATAATGTTTAAAATAAACTTCACATCATTCATATTTGTTTACTATTATTAACAGTGTTTCTCGTATAATGAACCTGAATTTAAATCTGATTAAGAAATAAAAGCATGCATGATTAATACAACTTACATATTTATATCTAGATTATTTTGAAAATGCAAATTTACTCTTGAATTTCGTTTAAATTTTTGTGTATCAAATCTTGCCAATTTATGTTTTTGCAGTAACTTATAAAAAAATATTCAAGGATCATCAAATCATGGCGCTTTAAGATTAATTCATCATCGATAGTTGCTGACTGGCGAAAGCCAACTAGTACAATGGAAAGTTGTATCTAAACTACCTTTTATCTAAACTTCTAATGATCCATGAGAGAATGAAACATTAAATTCTTATTTATGAATTAATTAAAAATTATAAATCATCATAAAATATATAGTTCTTATCTTGTATATATAAATACACTATATTTCTTATGACCAGTTTTCATTTTATATAGTTTTGAATTTTCTTTTTTCTTGTAACAGAATGTTATTAATGTATTTAATACATATTTATAAATTTTCTTTGCAATAAAAATATTGTATTGTAATAAACGAAAAAATATGCTTAAATAATAATAGTATAATTAAATAGTAAATACTTAAATATTATTCTCTATTTATATATCTTGAATATATTTTCAGTTTTTAATCTTTTATTTTCTCATAAAAATATGTATATTTAAAACTTATTTTAAAACATATGTTATCAATTAATCTCGCAATGCTCACAACAATTACCTTTCATTTGATGAAACATCTAAACATTCAATATTACATCTCTCAGCAATTCGTGTAGCTTTGCAAAAGTCACACTTAACAGTTTTATACAACTAGTACTGATGATACATAAATAAATTTGTATTAAAGTTTTATCGTATTTATTTTATCCACTTTCTTGCATTATTTTCAAAATAAAGTAAATATATGGTAATCTATACTTCGCAATGCGCACTAGGTGACCAGCAAATATTGACTGTAGTTTTTAGTACGCCCGAATTGGGGAACCGAGTCAAATGTCAGGTAGTGAAGTCTTAGCTATAGTACAAATGTTCTGTCAGGATGGAAACAAGGAATAAACTGGAGAGAGTGCAAGAGTGCAAAGATACAAATTTTTTATAAAGAGAATGTTTGAAAATAATAGTTTAACAAAGTTTATGTTGCGATTATCTCTTTGAAAGTAAAATGTCATAAATTGTTCATAAGATATATATAATATATTGCCTATATAAATATCTATGATATTAAAAAAATAGCAGAAAATTTCTGAGGAGAGAATAAATGAGGCTTATTCTTTTTTTTAAAAAATAGAAAAAAAGGGAGACAATTTACAATTATACTCTCCGTACTTTTATTTTTCTCTGTTTAAAGCATAAATACTCACTTTATTTTAAATAAATACAGGTGGTGCTGGAAAGTAGCTAAATTGAATACGGTGTAATCTCATTCTGGTACGTAATCTGTGATTGCACTTGTGCATGATAATGATAAATGTATATATTATAGATCGCAAAATTTATCTTGCAACAACTTTTCTAAATGTATTTTCTAATTGTATTTTCTTATTTTTTTTGTTTTTGAATTGGGTGCAAATATAAGATAATTTGCGTTATATCTTTTTTCAATTTTTATAAAATAAGATACAATGTTATGCGCGTTATTGACTTTTTATTTAATTTTGACTAATATTGTAAACAAAATTACTTTGTAACTCAAAATGCATATTTATATTAATAATACAATCGTTTTAATTCAATATATCTGGATTAAATGTATATGATAAATGTATATGGTTTAAGCATATACATAATTAATTTTTTTAAATAATGTAATTATTAAAAAATTTTTATAATCCTGTTTTTTGTATTTCTGTGCGTGCGTGCGTGCGTGCGCGCGCGCGTTGTGTTATTTAAGAAACAATTAAATATACATATTTAAATCAAACACATTGTATATTTGTATATATAATAAACTACTAGAAATTGCTATTTCAAATAACTTTCTGTTTGTTAAATCTATAAGAAAATCTAAAGATCTCTAAATAATAAGAGAATAATTGTATTGTTGAAAAAACAAATATGAGAATAATTGTATTATTTAAGACAGTATATTGTAGAAACATTATATGTTTATTATGTTCTTTTTTTTAAGGAGAAATCTACGTTTTCGTAATTTTTTAAATAAAGTCAATAAATAATTTTTTTATATAATTTGATTTTTTTAATCATCAAATTTATTTTTATTACTTTAATTGAAATGTTCATGTTACTCCACGAAAAAAATTTTTGGAGAACAATTCAATCCAGAGTATATGTTTCTTATCGATTTTAGATCACTAAATCCCAATTCGTAAGTTGTTTCTAGCTTGTAGTAAGTTCCATCACGTTCAATTTTTTAAATAATCAAAACAAATGATGGAAAAGTTTATGAAAATTGAAACATTTGAGAAAGGAGCAAAAATAATTATAACATTAAAATGTGGTCGCAGAATTTTAAATATATTTTGATAAGTTTAACAAAGTACAAGATACAAAAAATTTTACTTTATTAATGTTATTATAACCTAACACGTCATAAAACAAATTAGTGTAAAATTTCTTTATACAATAAACAATCAGCCGATCTGTGTGAGCTATGGAAGATTTTTTTTAGCTCCAAATGCTTATTTTAATTGTTACTTTTGGAAGATAAGTTAAATAAATTAGCCACAGAGTTGGGCACAAAATGTATCAGTATGAATTTACGCGGTGCAGATATATAAGCTAGCTATAATACTTAATGATAAAACAAAATTTCTGTTTTGTATACTTTGTTAAATTTGTCAAAATATATTTAAATCAGTTCTGTAACCGCATTTTAATGTTATATTTTATATTTGATTTATATTTTATATTTGATTTTTACTGTTTCCTTAAATGTTCAATTCAATTTTCATAGATTTTTTATCATTTTTCTTATCTAAAAGACTGGACGTAATGGAATAAAACAATTTACGAATTCGGATAGAGTGATCCAAAATCTATAAGAAATGTTTAATTTGATTTGAATTGCTCTCCATAAATTTTTTATGGTCCTGTGTTATTATAATATGTTAATGAATTGTACCTCGCCATGGACATTGCTTAAAATTTTTGTCTACTAATCAATTTTGTCACTAAGTGAGTTAAAGCGTAAAATCAGACGCTGTGAACGCCAGTAAATATAACAGTTACTAACTTCTTTCATAAAAAAACTTGGCTAAATTTCGTTAAAGCCTTAAACTGTGAGAAAAATGAATCTTGATAAATATCCTATTTTTCATTGCTAAATAATAATGGATCTTTCTCGCCTTCAGATTACTACAATACAATAATTACTTTAAAACGTGCATACATATTTTATATTTGTATGAAGAAAAATATTTATTACTTAATAAATATTTCTTTTAACATATATCTTTTTTTAACAAAAATGTTAATAAGAAAAGATATATTTAGGCTGGATTGAATAATTAAAGTAAATCTCAACAAGAGACAAATCTCAACATACGCGAAGTTTTGCTATCTCTTCTCAATGATTGAGAGAAATGTAGGTAAATTGAAGAAAATGCTTCCTCACTTGAAATCGATGAAAGAATGATGCTGCCAAACTGGGTCGCTGATAATTGATATGCGAAGAGGAGAAAGAAATATAAGAGCAATATGAGATATTAATGTTATGAAGCATTTTACGTGATATTTTGTAATAACATGCCTAATATACGAAATTCTTCTATGGCGGGAAATCTTCGTCTATATAACAACTAATTTTTTTCACGTACTAATTGTTAATAAATAGCTCATAATGTGTACATGTGTTGAGAAATAAAAGTATGGGAATTACATTGGCGTAAAAAATATTAATATTATATATCTAAAATTATAACGATATGAATTATGATGTTGAACTTTTATCATGTCTTTCCTTAAAAATTTGGTATACAAATTCAAAAGTTAAAGGAATTGTTTCGATCTTTTAAAAAATAGAGAAAATATACAAACATATCAATTTCATCTAAAAAGATCTCTTTTATACAAGATATTAAAATTTTTATAAGTATTTTTATAAGTATTTTCTTGAAATTTTAAATATTATATAAATAAATAAAATATAAAAATAACAAATGATAGTTTGTTTTCAAAATACTCATGTGATATTTGCAAAATTCATAATTAAGGATGTACGAGTTTCACCTTAAAACATTAGTAAAAGTATAAAAATTTCATAAATTGTTCCATTATTACATCCGAATATCGGATAAATGATTTTCGAAAAAATCGCTCAAAATCCTTGAATTTCCTTGAAAAAGTCTCTAAATGTTATTAAAAATTCGGTCTGTTATTCTCTTTACATATGGGATAAAGAAGCTTCTCTTGTTTAATTCATTCTGTGATTTATTATTCGTTTTATCTCTCGGGAACTGCTCGGAGTCGCTCCGAAAGAATCTAGCGTACTTGAAATGTAGGATTTAGCTCTGTTACATAATAGAGTCGTAATTCGTAAATCGTAAGAAATTAATCAATCATAATCGAACATTTTTATCATATTCATCTGTGATTGCCCAATTTCTTATGGTTTTTTTACGAATTGTGATTCTATTGTGTCTATATGTGTTTTTTTCCATTCTACAATAGGTTGCATGTTTGAGTTGAATGTCGCTAATCGCTTATCGTCTATGTCAAGTACGACTTTTCAGTCTACAATTGTGTCATAAGTCGGAACAATGGATATGGAAATATTGAATATTTGTTCAAATTTATTATTAATTTGGACGCAAATTATAAGAATGAGATTACTCTTTTAAGAAAACGTATTCCATGATAAACTATTTTATATAGATGTATGTAAAGTGGAGGTTATGTTTCATCCAATCGTCATAAGAATCGAAAAGATAGAAGTTATGCTCCTGCATACTAGACGCGGAAACGCTTGCCACGCGGCAAAATGAGACGCGGTAACCAATGAATACATTAGGAGCTGTAAGTTTATTGGCTATTGCATCTCATTTTGTCGCGCGGCAAGCGTTTCCGCGTCCAGTGTGCAGAAGTCATAAGTCAGATAACGGAATCGGGTGTCGTGCGTATGCCATGTGTCGGCTGTCGAATGAAGTTGTTGCGAATCGGCTGTCGGAATGGAAGATGATCAACTCCTATCTTTTTCCATTTACGACAATAACTGGATGAAACATAATCTTTTTTGACGGATACATCTATAGCTATTTAAATATTTATTGCTAATACTGTTAAATAAGATTTAGATATTTTATCATGGAATCATTAAATGTTGATGAAATTATTATTGAATTTGTTCATAAAAATATATAACGCGATGTGGATTTTAAAAATATTAGGAAGAAGAAAGATCTGTGGCAAAAACTTTCTGAAAATTTTAGAAATTGTTAATATGTCAGATAATGTCAGTAAATATGTCAGATAATTTTTTGTTTTTTTAAATTACATAACATATATGGTAATACAATTTTTTTATAGTTGAAGAAATCGAAAGACAGTGATTGTTTTTAAAAGACATGTTTAGTAGAGAGAATAGGCGACAAATGTTACCACCATCTGGTTCTGGATATGAACGAGGAAGAAATGGGAGTTATATAGAAATATATTGTTTCTAATTCCTCATATAGCTCATAGAAAGCTAATATCTAGTTTTGTACTTTTATTTATTTGTTAGTACTTATTTTCTACATTTTTCTAATTTTTATAATTTTATTTACAAAACAAAGACATCATTTGTTCAATAATCACAAAGTTCATTATCCAAAACAAGTACAGCAGATACTTCCTCATTGTTTATATCTAAGCAATCTTCCAATGTGATAACTTTGTTACCAGATCATAGTTATAATGGATCTTTTCAATCAATAAAAAGTATACATTAATGAAAATAATACTATTTCTAATATTGGGTTTATATAGTCTTAATATGTATTATTTGTAATATATCATAAATTATATCATAAATTATATTTTCAGAGAACACATTATTAGATATTAAAGATCAAAAGAGTAACATGACAATTACAGATTATGAAATCCTAAATAGGCCTGCTAATACACTTTCTAGTAGTTAGCACTTTCTAGAAGTTACTAGCAGTCTTTGGAACCAAGTATAAGCTTTAATTCTACACAATTGAAAAATTCATCTATATTTAAGTCTATCAAAAAAGTAATGCCAGAAATGGATGAATTTGCAAAACGAAAGAAGATGAAAGACAATAAACTTGTTCACAAGTTGGAGAAAGCAAGGAAATATCTATGGCAGTGAAGGCAGTACCATCTCAATTAGATCAAAAATGTTTGAAGAAAAATGGTCCACCTTAGAAGAAGGATTAAAATACGTTTTTTTGAAACATAGAACACATTGTATTATAAATCTTCTTCAAATTATTCAAAAGTACGAGGAAAAACAATAATTAATTTTTACACACACACATACACACACACACACACACACACATACACACACACACACACACACACACACACACACACACACACACACACACACACACACACACACACACACCACACACACACTAACTAATATTATTATTATATTATATTATTATTATATACTACTATATATATATATATATTTATATATATATATATTATTATT
>NW_012130066.1:9657976-9660741 GCF_000143395.1 Atta cephalotes | reverse complement strand
TTAATTAATTACTTACTTAACTTAACTTAACTTAAACTTAACGGTAACGTAAACGTAAAACGAAATAAATTAATTAACTTACTAACACACACACACACACACACACACACACACACACACACACACACACACACACACACACACACACACACACACACACACACACACACACACACACACACACCCCTACGCGCACACACAAAGTATCTTTTTAATATTCTTAATATCTTTTTAATAATCTTCTTAAACTCAGTTTTACAGAAATATTCTAAATTTCATGTGCTATTGAATGCTATTTTAAATAGTTTATATTTTATTAATAATATGTGCAAGATTGTATACAATTTAAAAATATATTCAAAGTTTCATTTGTATGTTTTAAGTTCAAAATGTGTGTATGTGAAATAGTACAAAAATGCTACTTTCTATAACATGTTAATTACTTAAATAATTTTATATTCTTCTATAATTTCAAAATAATTCAATTTTGTTTACAGCATATTTTAAGATTGAAAGTACAAAACTACTACTTTCTATGACATATTAGTCATTTAAATAATTGTATGTTTTTCAAAATATATGTCTAGTTTCGTTTATAATAGTTTTATTTTAAGTTTAAAATGAAATAGAGAAAGAGAGAGAGTACAAAAATACTTTCTATAACATATTGTATTAATTTTTAATAATTTTATGTTTCTAACAGTAATTATTTATAAAATTTTTTAATGCATATTGTGAGATATTAGAAAAACAAGCTAATTATAAGTCTTGTATATTTTGATATGCAAATAATTTTATTATAATAAACAATATTTTAATAAACAATATTTTCAAAAATCAAAGACAACACATTTTTCATTATTTTTGCAAAACATTTATTTAATATTTATTTAATAATGTCGATATTGGTAGAGGTTCTCTACGACTACGTTTTTTTAATTTTGGCTTTAATAATCTATTTAAATTGTCAAATTGTTCCACTGACATTCTTGTAAGTTTGAAAAATTCTTCGTGATTATTCATTTGGAAATATATAAATAATGCATGATGAGCACCAAAATTTTGTCTCATATTTCTAGTAATATGGGATTTTACCCATCATCTTCTTGTAATTCTTCCTTTTTTACGCTTTCTTAAAAGTAATTTCAGTCTTATAATTTACATCTAAATAAGTAATAAATTTGAATAAACATTCAACGTTTCAATTTCCATGATTCCGACTTGCGACGCAATTGTAGACTAGCAAGTTGTACCCGACATACTATATAACACAGCCGACACGAAAAATAAAGATTATGTGCATGCACGACTGATGTAGACTTGTAGACTAGGGATGCGTTTCTTGTATGATGCATAAAAGATATAGAAGCATAAAAGTTCATTCCGTTTCTCTTCAAGTACACTCGCTATTGAGGCAGTTCATGCAACTTATGCATTCAACATATTTTAGCGCGAAACTGAAATCATGGGTGATTCGCCTGGAGCGAGTGTACTCAAAATCATATAAGGGTTAAAGACACGTAAGTAGGGTGTTCAGAATACCCAAAAATTTTTTAATTTAACATTTCATATATACATATATTATATAATATATATACGGTATAATACTCTGGTATTATCGAAAAATTATGTGTATACTGATATTATGAAAATTTCGATTTTGAACTAGTATTTGGATCTCGGTTTTGCGTATACCGTTATAGAATATCGATTTTTAGTCTCTGATTTATATAATACTGAAAAATTAATATATTGATGTATTATCGCGATTTTTCATATCGTTTTAAATTCCTGAATATAAAATAGTAGATTGTGATAGAGGTTAAGTTTATATTAGTCATATTCTTACAAGATAGAGGAAAATAAAAAATAAAAAAAATAAAAGGACTTTAAGGATGTTTTGTATGTATAATTGTAGCAAAAAGTTTCTGAAATTTGATTTTGACGAATATGTACATTTTATGGTTTGAATAATAAGATTGTATACAGAATCTTACTCATAATTAAAATGCAGAAATGTATTTTTGAATTTCTACTGCTAACTATTTCTGAAGAAAATGAAAAATTTTTGGCAGTGACAGTATCTCAAATCTAAAATATTTATATTTTAAACTCTAACTTCAAGTTGCTTCACAATGAATCGATTTCAAATTTTGTTATAAGTGTTTGGACATATGTAAGAATAATCTGTAAAATTTTTGTTAAATTTCTAATATTTTAGAAATAGATATTAAACATACTTTTTGGACATTTTGATAATACGTTTATTTTTCTTTTCCTGCAGAATAAGAATTATAAGTGCTTCGAAAAATATAAATCTTCTTCTTTTATCAAAAAAGAAGATATAATAGTAATTATTGAATTCATTTGTAATTCAGTCAATTTTAAATTGTCCATGTTCATTACATGAATTCATTGTGAATCCATTCCGTTACTAAAACTGCATGGAGTGTATTGGAGAAACGGAATGTACTCTGTACTCCATGCAATAAATAGTCATGCGCTTCATGCAAGAAACGGAACTCATCCCAAGCCTAAAGAATCTTGCCACATTAGCTATGACGCTGGCACTAATATATGATGTCAAGATCATAACTTTGAGTAACATTTAATCATCAGTCGAACATTTTAAATAATGCTAAAATTTATATTTTTTGAGATTTTTCAGAGTTTCCATTATACTTTTATTCCATTCTATATATTATAGACAGGATTGAGTAGTAACTAGTTAAAATGTTAAAAAAAAGTTAAAAAGTTAATAATTT
>NW_012130066.1:9642074-9657438 GCF_000143395.1 Atta cephalotes | reverse complement strand
AAGTTAAAAAAATTTTTTTATCTCTTTAAATATCTTAGAAAAATAATAAGATATAATAAGAGCGTATATTCGTAATCTGTTCACATTTTAAGACCATCTTAAATAATTTCTTAAAATGCTAATACAGCCCTCTGATTGGTTTATATGGTTATGCCTTATGCCATAAGCCTTAGTCCGAATCTACAATAGGTGTTTTAAACTTTAAGTCATAAGAAATTGACAGTCAAATATTCTTCTGGCATTCGATTATAATTGGTCAATTTCTTATGGCTTAAGACTTATTAAAAAGTAATTACTGATCTTGTATCTTCTCTATGTGGTTGTTTTTTTAAGTTATAAGTATATAACATATAACGATATAATTTATATAGTTATGTGTTATATACATATCACATGAATGAATAAAAAAATTAAAAATTTAATTTACTTAATAATCTATATTGTAATTATTTAATCTCATTTTAAGAAAAATTACGACATTTTGATCTAAAAAATAATTTTTTTTGAAATTAACTTTTTTTTAACTTAAGTTAATTCAATATTGACTTAACTTACGTTAAGTTAATTTTTTATTTCTTCAACTTTTAACTTAACTTTATTAATTTTGTAAAGCCATTAACTTTAACTTTATTTAATTAAAAAAAAACTTACCCAATCCTGATTATAGGATTGCAATCTTAGAACATATACTACTGGAAGCAGAATTGAGCGCTGAAAGTGAAGTCACATCTGTGCGAAAGAGAAAGCTATAGAGTCCCAGTTGATTGTAAAGCTCTAAACACAATGTGAGACAACAGCAACAGAAATAGAATGAGAACAGAGGAATCCAATGAGAATGCATATGTCAATGTACATATGAACACGGAATAAAAAAATAGCGATAAATTTCCGACGAGTTGGAATTCTGTGTCTATCATTTTATAGCCTACCAATCAGCGTTCAGATTTTTCTGTTTATGGCTACGGTCCACTTGATATTACAAATGCTTCGAAATTTTTGATTGACCAATCAAAAGAAAGAATTTTATTAACTGACCAATGCTTCAAGTGGATCGCACTCTATGACCTTGGGTGCGGAAATCCTACTTTGAGTAGAAATGTTACCAACCGCCGTTTGAAAATTGACTCGGATTTTGCAAAATTGCATTCGGAAATATCGAATAAAATCACTAAGTCATACTTTACAGTAGCTTTTTCAAATTTCTTACAATAACTTTTCAAATTAGCTTCTGAAATTTTAGAGGTTAACAGAATAAATCCGCTCCATTACTTTAACGCGAAGTAATATGGGCGCAAGTAGACTAAAGATTGCTAAAGATGGAACAAAACAAAACTATCGTTTCTTTCAACATTTATAAATATTTCTAATAGTCTACGGCCAGTCTATTACTATAGAAAATAATATTTTATTTCGGAACTATAGATTTCGACATTGTTACCTTAAAATCTTACTCTATACGTTCTGAAAATCGTTGAACATAGTGCTATTCTACTGACTTTTTAAGTTTACTCATGCTCTATCCTACTTTATTCTACGAGTAGATTTTCGAACACACTTCTTGAAGCGGATGAAAGAATATACTACAGTCAAAAAGAAATCTGAGAGAGATCATGGCGGCCTTTTTCGCGTGACTGATGAAAGTTACTGTACGCTAGCATCAACATCAATTTTATAAATTGATGTGAACTACATATCACATTTTCGTCACTATCCATAAAATCGTAGTGTTAATAAATGAATTGGTGTTACATTCATAAACTGAATAAAGATAATATTAATTTATAAACAAATTTTCTTTTAATCAGATAAGATGTTTTTTAGATTTTTGGATGCTGAAAACGATGTCGCAAATTAAATTTCACTAGCACATCAGGTTTTCGAAATAACTGAGATTTAAGTGCAAAAATGACTCTTTTGTTTCAAATGTTCTTGTAAAAATAGATTAATGTTATCTCGAAATTGTAATCAGAAGTCATGAATGTATTGTTTATATCCTCTACAAAATGTATTCTTTTTATCTCAATATCTTATTTTTTAATTGCGTTATAAAAAATTCAAGTACAAAGTTTTTCTAGTAAATTTTCCGCTTTTAACAATGAAATCATTATACTTATAATTTCTAGTTTGTGACTATCGATACACACAATGTAATTTATCGTTATAGATTCCACTAAATATACATATATTTAGTGGAATGATATACGTATACATGATATACGTATAGTACACCACACATACACGCACGCACGTACACATTTCTAAAAAAAGGTTATATGGTTTGTATATGTTTCTCGATAGCCACAATTTGTGGCTTCATAGAAAAATCCTGTACTTAAATTCTTCGTTGAACTACAAAATATATACTGTATATGAAATTAAAAAAAATATATTTTATAAGACATGAACAATACATTCATCATAACAAATTTTAATAAGAATTTCAAGATACTTAACTTTCTTTATAAAAGAATGTAAATGTCGTAAAAAAAGTCATTTTTTAAACATTAAAACTTAATTATGTTGAAAACCTAACACTGAAATTTTTTGGCTTACGGCGTTTTTAACATTCAAAAATTTAATCCGATGCGAAGTTCTATTGTAAATAAGTGCAGTACTCATATAATTGTATGTATACAGGATGTCTGATAATGTTCGCATAATCTCGTGGGCAAATAGAGCGAAACTGAGTCAAATTTCTCTATCAGTTTGTAATTTTCGCAATAGTTAACGAGATATTAATTTCTCAAAATTGCCGAATAAATGGATAAAATCGACGCATAAGATAGCTTTAAGATATTTTTCAGAGTTCTTTATGAAATATCTTGAAAATGTTTCTCAAAAAAACTCTTAAAAATATTTTAAAATTGTTTTATGTGCTGATTTTAGATACTCTGCTCATTGGTTAAAAAAAACTTAAAAAAAAAGATGTTTATTAATACAAAAGACGTTCGAAATAATTAGTCCGAGTGATATTTATTAACGTATTATATTCAATAACGATATTTATTTGGAAAATAAAAATCTGCAGCGTATTACTATATTTTGAATTATTTCTTTTCTCTCGAATTTTCTAAAATTTAACGTGATTGTTAGAAAAATACAAATAAATTTCACAGAAAAGATGGTTTAAAATTTTTTTTTAAATCATTTAATAAACATTATAATATACATTATAAATCATCTAATAAACATTTAATAAACATTATACGAACGCTTATTATGTTAATATCTATTACATTTAGTAATCTAAAAAACTATTTTTCTTTAGGGAATAAGATAATTTAAAAAATTGATTGTCTTCTTAGTTGAGCAGAAACGTTATTTCTGTTTCAGTGTAAACAGCCAAAGTTTCATTCGTACTACATGCATATAGAATTAAAATGATTCTTTGTAATGTTAATGCATTCGAGAACTACATGGTCCAATATTACACACAGTTGAAGGAGTTTGAAATCACTGCTGAAATCATCATCAATCTTCTATATTCTACTTTGAAAATATTGGAAAGAATGAAAATGATTAAAACATTTGAATTGTTTGTGTAATATAAATAATATAAATATGATATCTTATATTTTTATTTTCCTTTTAGTCTTTTGTTAGCCTTAAACTGGACTATAAATCTTACACAGAAAATGCCATATTGCTTCATGTGCGAGGATTATGGCTCATGTTTGTATTTGTACGACAGTTTAGGAGAAAGGAAGAAACTAAGATATTAATAATAATGACTAAGATAATAATTTCACAGATATATATTCTTATTAAATAAATCCATTGTTGGTTATGTACGTAAACAAGGAAAATATAAGGATTTTGCAAAATTACATTGTCAATCTTAATGATCAAAAGAATATTTGTGTCGGAATATATATATGAATTTAAAAACAGATGAACCTATTTTGACATTTAGAATTAATGAAGAAATTAAATTAATCAAGGATATTAATTTTACCTTCAAAGGTATTAATTTTATGAATCCAGCATGCTCGTTCAATCTAGAAACAAATTAATACAACTGAAAAATTTTAGTCTGAGCAAGAAAAGCATTACTATAACGCGAAATTGAAATATAAAACATATTTCAAGAAATTTCAAGAATTTAGGAAAGTGGGTCATGATACCTATAACTGAGGAAAAAATTCGGAACTCGCATTTTGGATTTATATACGTCTTGGTACAAATTGATTATCTGCATTTTTTCAACGCTACATACTAAAATATATTCTACAGTGTAACTTAATCGTTGCTGAAATTTTTATTGTTCTAAAATAAATGTTGCCTTCTCTCTCTTTCTCCTTCTCTCACACACACACACACACACACACACACACGCGCGCGCGCGCGCGCGTATGTGTGTGTGTATATATATATATATACATATATACATATATATATATATATATTTAGCGCAATCTGTAACGATAAATTACATTGTGTGTATCGATAGTCACAAACTAGAAATTATAAGTATAATTTCATTAGTAAGGCGGAAAATTTACTATCTTAGAAAAATTCTGTATTTGAATTCTTCATAATGCGACTAAAAAGTAAGATATTGAGACAAAAAGAATACATTTTATAGAGGATAAACAATACATTCATGACTTCTGATTACAATTTCGAAGTAACGTTAATCTATTTTCACAAATATTTTAAACAAAAAAATATTTTAAAATATTTAAAATTTAAAAATATTTTAAACAAAAGAGTTATTTTTGTACATTAAATCTCAATTATTACGAAAACTGATATGCTAATGAAATTTAACTTGTGGTATCGTTTTCAATATTCAAAAATCTAAAAAAATACCTTATTTGATTAAAAGAAACATTTTTTTGTAAATTAATATTATCTTTATTCATCGTTTGTGAATGTAGCACCAAATCCATTTATCAACATTACGATTTTATCGACAGTGATGAAAATGTGATACATCGTTTACATCAATTTATAAAATTGATGTTGGTGCTAGGGGACGGTGAGTTTCGCCTATCACGCGAAAAAGGCCGCCATAACTTCTCTCAAGTTTCTCTCTGCTAATCTATATACAATCTATATACAGTCTATATACACAATCAGATTGGTTGGCATTTTTTATTTTTTTTTGTGGCATTGTGCAACGGGAGACGACAATTATATATCGCTTATTTTTGTAATATTTCTATTGCTATTCTTATCGCTGTTGCTTCGTATTGTGTTTAGAGCATAATGCACATGTACCACTCTATTTGCCAGCGTTTCATTTCGTTCGTTGATTGTATGAATGCTATAGACATATGCAGAATGTAACGGTCCGCACGATTTTTCAGATACTTCCGACAGTTAAAAAAAATTAAATAGTGAATATTCTTAAGACTTCCACGGATCCTTTCTATATAAAAATTATGCGTTTCGCGGGTTTCTTCCGTGTCCAGATTCATTCTTGGAATGCCATTTCGTGAACCTTACAGTTTACTTCATTAGGGCGAGGAGCAGCCTGATACTAAGGTATTCGAGATCGTTCCTCTTTTATATATTTATGCTCCTTGTTGAAATGGTGGAAGAAAAGAAAAGAATTGTGGGTAGAGAGTGGGGTAGGGGGAAATCGATCAATCTTCATTAATCAGGAGAATAGTTTTCTATTTATGTTTTTTATTTATGTTGTAGCCATTATCTCTAGTTAGATTATTAGGGTGTTTTTGTATTATGGCTTCCCTATATTTTTTTGGAAAATATGATGTAATGTTGGCTATTGTGGTTGTTTTGTCAAACAGTAGATTGTCCTATCCTATCCTATGTCCTATATAAGATTTGTCTTATCTTTTTGGGTGGTTTAAAAATAGTTCGGATATTGTTTAATATCCTATCAATCTGATGTTGACATATGGGAGAATAGATAGTACTTTGATTGTGTGTGTCAGAGATCGTTGTCTTGTTTGCATGTTTATTGATTGTGTTTTGATTGTGTTTTTTTCATGTCCCTTTTTCTGTAAGGCTGTTTTTAAGTGATTGAATTCTGTCTATAGATGTTCTTCTCAGAATGAAAGCTCTATGTACAAGTGAATGGATTGCAGACTGTTTTTGTGCTGGGTGGTGGTGTGACTCGGCATGTAGGTATCTATCTGTGTGTTGATTTTCTGTACACTTGATGGTCTAAGATACCGTCAGCTTTCTTAGAGATAAAATCATCTAGGAAGGAAGTTTTCCGTTTTTCTCTATGTCTATAGTGAAGTGAATATTTGAATGTTAATTGTTGAGGAAAATAAGGAATTTATGGAGCTCTGCCATATCTCCATATCACGAATGTGTCGTCTACACCAAACGAAACTAAACTTTTGGTTTTTTGAGTGTTTTTCTGAGGGCCTCTTTCTCAAAATGCTCCATGAAGATGTTGGCGACTACAGAAGAAATAGGAGAACCCACTGCTGCTCCTGAAGTTTGTTCATAAAATTGGTTGTTATAGGAGAAGTAAGTGATTGTTAAGCAGTGCTCTATTAGCGAGATGAAGGGGACTTCATGTGAGGCCTTTATTTTGTTTAATGTATCTTTTATTGGGACTTGTGTAAAAAGCGATTCTATGTCGAAACTTACAAGCAGGTTTGTGGGACGTAGTCGGATTTTTTGGATCTTTTGTATGAAGTTCGTTGAGTTAATTATGTGTGATTCGAATTTTCCAGTGAGGGATTGTAGTGTTTGTGCTAGGAAGCGGGATGTATGTCGGGGACCTACATATCCTCTCCCACCTAGACTATACGGACTACACAAATCAAATATCCAACTAAGATCGATTGTTAGCGCATACACTCCCTGACATACAACTTATCCCGCTTCCTAGCACAAACACTACTTCACTGGAAAATCCGAATCACACTACTAACTAACTAACTCAACTTCATACAAACTTCATCTCCAATAAGTAGCGTGAATATATAAAAGGGGAACGACCTCAGGAGGAACAGCTCCTCGCCCTGATGAAGTGAACTGCAAGGTTCACGTAACGTTGGCATTCCAAGAATGGATCTGGACACGGAAGAAACCCGCGAAATGCCTAATCTTTAAATAATGAATATTTATTTATTTTATATAAACTACAACATGCGTTAAAAAAATTTAAAAGAACGAATGCAAAAAAAAAAGAGATAGATAGCTACAAGCAGATGAGTAAAACTTATGTCAAAGAAATTAGAAAACGCGCGTTCCAAGATCTCGGACAAAAAGAAAATTAACAAATTACAATTGCACATTCAGCTAATTGATCACCTCGATCGATTGGTTTCTTAAGGTATTGTCGTCGTATTGCCTGTCATATATTCTAATACTTTTTGCGGTCATACAAGAAAGCAATGGCTGCATTCAGCAGAGAAGCAGTTTTGAAACGATAAAATTCTTCATTTGATTGGATTGGTTTAGATCTGTAAGAAAAGCAAGAATCAATTGTATTAAGACATTACTCAATAATGACATTACATAACAGTTGCAAAGCTTTCTCTGCTGAAAGCAGCCATTATCTGTTATCTCTTTCTATCTACGATTTTTGGTCCACATTTGCCAAATTCTGATTATAGAATCTCTAACTCAAAGCAATTCTTGCCCCACCTTCTCCCTTGGGAGCACACGATTTTTTACGCAAAGCGAGATTTACTCCATCTCTTTTTCTCAAGGGAAATTACTGCTGAAATATATATCTTGTGTGCGAAAATTACATACTATTCACAAAAATTATTTTGTGAATAGTATGTATAATAGTTTATAACTTTTTAATAAATAATGAGTGATGGAAAAAAATCAGTTATCTCCTTGAGAGTCAAGGTCAAAATCAATTGGAGATCATTTGAGCTGACTATGTAAAGGGAAAGTTTTACCAAATGTTAATTAAATTGATTAAAATAAATTTTGAATATTTCGAAAACTAAACATTTCCGTAAGTCCGCATTTATGTCTGGATTTAACTACATTTAGTTAATCCTGTAAAATTTAATCGAAATTGGACTTGGGTAGTAAATGGAAATCTTACCAACCAACAAATCAAAAATAAAATAAATTATATAATTGAGAAGGGTTACGAATCAAAATAACAAAATATAATGTACGTAATAAATATATATATTGTAACATTTAATATAAATGAAAATGAAAATAAAAATAAAAATATGCTTACATTGAAATTATAATAAACTGACATTTCGACTCCGATCGGATCATTTTTAAAGTTATAAAAATAAAATATAAAACAGTTAATTACTTGATCTTTACCAAAAACTTTTTTTTTAGATTTTCTTATCGTATGTTGTAGTCCATGATGCAAGTATATATGAGGTTTATTCACGTCGCATGCTCCTAATTAACCTAGAGAGCACTTGGATCACAGGTAAAATAGCGCAGTTGGAGCAGTGCATTCATGTGCTCCAATGTTCAGTGACATGAACGGATTTAGGACAAGTGAGCATGTCACCTAACCTAATCTGTAAGACCACTCGAATGGGTCGGACATGTGTCTCGTTTTATTTCGGATATTTTCTGTTACCTCGATTATTTGAAAAGCGTTTTTATACAAAATAAATGCATTTTTAATAAATATAAAAGTTAAGATATTACGGATCGAAATAAGTATCAAGTCAGAAGTTTAAAAATCCATAATTGTAAATTGTATTTAACTGGTTCTTCGGTTGTTATCGAGAATCAGCTCAGTCAACAATTTCATATAAAACGTCATTCCGAAAGGATTTCTTCAACGACTATCCTGTACAATTAAATGTCAATTTCTGATTAAAAAATTATATTTAATTATTACATTTAATATTGATGAGAATTTATTTTTAACTTACGTTAATTTATACAGAATAATCCGTAATATCTTAACGCAGGAATAACTAAATAAGATTAGTCTAGAGCGATTTTTATTATGTATCATATGTTAGTTAGTTGTATTGGATGGGGTTACATAAATACGTTTTCTTTATTATCACTGAAGACTTTGTAAGTCGAAATGTTTGAAATTTATATCGTTATACGAATCTAATAAAAAAACGAATTTTATTAGTTAATTGCATTTGCTCGTTTTTTAAAAAAGCCTTGACATTTTAATTTATTGCATTGCATTTACATGAACCTACTTTTCTGTGTAAAAGTCATATTATATTTTTACATTATATTGTATTAATATTATTTTATTTTATTTTTTTAATTTCATTTATTTTATTTAATTATTCTTTTTATTTTATTTATTTTATTTTATTATTTTATTTTATTAATATTATACTATAGTATATTGTTATATTATATTTTTATATTTATATCAAAAACGCATTTATTAAACGCTACATTAGTTGTTCACAAGTTGTTAATTCGCGACGGCAACAGAGTTGGATCAGAAAGGTGAGAAAATTATCGAAGGACTAGAGAGGCTCTAAGAAACACACACAAATTAATAATAAGAGATATAACAAATATATTTGATAGATCGATTTAATCAATCGATGAAGCATCGCTCTTTAAGTTGAATTTAACAAGATCTACTTCCGCGGACAGCAACAATGACAATTGTTTAACGCCAGCTTAGCGGTTGTATTTTACACTGAAAACTCTTAATTTTCCGAACGATCGCTTTCGACGGTGACTAAGGTACGACAATCAAATACGAGATCTGGATATAAGACAGCGTATAAATGCTCGTATTCTGAGTAAACTATGTTACCAGGTAACTTCGAACCCGAATAATAATCCACGCACGCGATACAACCGCAATCGGTTCGATATGACACCAAAGACACAAGACAAAACAACGAATAAGACTGCTCTCAACTGCGGTAAAAAAGGCGAGTGTTTCTCTTATTTTCATTTTTACATAAAAATGAATTTTCAGTACAAAAATGAAAATAAGAGAACTCTTCAACATTGATCTTAACAAATGTTATCCAGGATATAATTCTGGATAATGAACAACATTCAAGTGATTTCAGTCGATCGAACACCTTAAGTAATGCTAATGCCGTACTGTAACTTTCAAGCTTTCTAATTCGAAAAGTACTTTATGAAAATATATTTTATTATAATATTTTGGAAAGCTCTCGAAGTGTGCTATAAGAATATATAATAAAAAGTGGAGGGTTCCATTAAAAAAATTCATATTGATCTTAATCTTGGTAGTGACCCCTACCTATTAAAAATCCATTATGTTCACCTTCTTTTCAAGAAAACCTACAAACTTTCATATGAAACTTTTTTTATATTTCACTTAGTTTCTGAAATATTCGTCTGAGGCGATTAAAATGTCCCATCCTATATAGAGCTTTAGGCCCAAGTGCGTTCTCTTTCGTTTCACGCATGCGTGTATCTGTAAGAGAAAAAATCGAAAGCACGAAGAAATTCGGCAGACTAACCTGGCTAACAAAAATTTGGGATGACGCGACAAAACACGTCCCGTTCGCGCTCGTCGCAAGAAATATATCACTCTCACATAATATATACGAGATTTTCTTCGCCGATCTGACTGTAAGCTGTTACATTTCCTCGTTCTCTCTTCTGATTTCCTTTCTCAGTGATAATACTTTATACACACGCGTGAAACGAGAGAGAACGCACTTGAGCCTAAAACTCTATATACCAAAGTAGTGCATAGATTCTCCATTTTGTATGGACTTATTAACCATACTCTATACCAATAAGCATTATTGGACTCTGAAGGTACCGTACACGGAACAAATTTCTTACTATTGGGTGTACAACTTTGCTTCCGCCTTTTTTTTTCGAAATTCGAGGCTTTATTATTGTAAAAAACTGATTATACATTTATGATTCAAAGTCCATCGTTGGCCACTACTTTCTCCCATCTTTCGGGTAGCGTACGAATCCCGCATCGAAAAAACTGATCATCTTTTGAGGCTATCCACGAATCGATCCAATTTTTTACTTCTTCATAAGACCGGAAGTGCTGATCAGCCAGGCCGTGTGTCATTGATCGAAACAAGTGATAGTCAGAGGGAGCAACATCTGGAGAATACGGCGGGGGGGGTAGGACTTCCCATTTCAACGTTTTCAAGTATATCTTGACCACTTTCGCAACATGGGGTCGAGCATTGTCATGTTGCAAAATCACTTTATCGTGTCTCTCGTTGTATTGCGGCCGTTTGTCTTTTAATGCTCGGCTCAAACGCATCAATTGCGTCGATCGCCTGTGATTGTTTCAGTCGGTTTTAACAGTTCATAATACACTACGCTGATCCCACCAAATACAGAGCATGACCTTGGACGTCAAAATCGCCGTTCTTGAAGCGTTGAAATCACTCATGACACGTTCTTTCACTAATAGCGACCTCATCATAAGTATTTGAGAGCATTCGATGAGTCTCAGCCACAGATTTCTTCATATTAAAGAAAAAAATTAAAACCTCCCGCAAATGACGAGAATTTGGCTCGTAAATTGATATTTTCAATCGAGAATAACTTTATGCAGACACAAATCAACTAATGTTTCTATGGGGTTATGTTGACAGATGCCCAAGTTTAGTGTATGACGTCTATGATCTATTTATTTCGACTACCACTTACCGCTAAAGCCATCTATAGGAAAACGGCGGAAGCAAAGTTGTATACCTAATAAAAACCTCAGAATTTTTCAGAATTTCTAAATGATTTTATAATTTTTAGAAAATTTTGTAATTTTTTAATAATATTTTTTAGAAATTGAAATATTTTTTAGAAATGTCGAAAAAGTCACATCTTTTTTTTTAGTAATTCTTTGTATACCCTAACAGCACAAACATCGATATATCGACTGTAAGTTGATTTTGTTAAGTCAGGCCTTTAGAGTCGATTGTAAGTCGACTTTGTACCGACATCTTTCCAATGTCGACTTTAGGACGTCTAATGCGATTTACGCTCACAAAATTGGAATCATTTCGTATTCGGAATCATTTTCTTATTGTTTAACTATATTATAATTAAACTAGGACGAATGTTGTTCATGAATGTTGTGGATATGAATCGGATTACTGCCTATAAGAATAATATATAATCTATTTTTTAAAATAGTCGATATAAGTTGATTTTAAGTCGACTTGTCAAAAACCTGTACAAAATATTCGTGAGATGTCGTTGCAGTGTACATCTACATGATTGCGCACGATGCAGCATATAAACAGCTAATAAATGACGATTGCAAAAATAGCGACCGGGAGTCTGTTAATAATTAAAGAATTAATATTATAAAAGATATATTATTAAAGATTTGGGAACATCGGTGCAACTATGGTAATGTATTTTTGTGTAAAATATTATTTATGTATTTAATTATTAATTAATAATATTAATATTAATTAATAATATTAATTAATTAATAAAGACATTTTAAAATTAGAATAACGCGTATATAAGCCGGATTGTGTAGATTAATTATTTATGACTAAATAACTAGAAAACCTGAAAATGCCCAAAGAATTTTCAGAGTTGTCGAAACGTCAACGAAATTGGCGAACTTATTACATATATTATAATTGGAACAACCAAGGCATCACAATCGCAATTAAATAGTAAGCGTTCATTCTCGCCAGACTATCAACAACCTTGTAAGTTTAGATGAAGCTAATTATTTTAATATTAAAAAAAAATCTTTCATGATTAATTGTGTTAATACTTTTGTTTGTTATGCAGTAAACTCTACTTCGAAACAGATCAACGATTCGAAGAGTATGAAAAATAATTATCTCATATCATTAACAGTGCCATATATGTATCCCCTATTGTAACTTTATTTAAATTTCTGTAAAAAGGCAACAAAAATCTATGATAAAAATTTCTGGCATCTCATCTATCAGCCCTGGGAAAGTCAAGCCAATGGATTGTCATTAGGAGCAATACAATGAACATCTCTTGTCTGATATACAAGGTTAATTAAGTCCTGTGTTTACAATCCCACAGTTTATATCAATGTATATACACAATATCAAAAATTTATTAGAATAATTATTAGAAAAAAAATGAATCTATTACCTATACCTTTAAAAAATTTACAATTACAATCTGTGTACTGCTGTTTTTGTGATATTGTTAAGTAGGAATAGAAGTAAATTACAATAAGGACTTTCAATAGCATTTCTCAATGCTTATATTTATTAAAATTTATATTTATTAAAACTTGCTAGAAGTTTGTCCAAGTTTATACTTACTAGATTTATGCACTTAAAGAAGCTGAGACAAATCCTTCTCTTAAGGAGTCCTCTTTTGAGAACACAAATTAAGTGTGTTTGAGGTTCATTGAATAAGTCTGTTCTAAATGAACTAATGAACGGTGAGCATCTATGTTGATTTATGCTTTCAAAAGGAAAATAAATACCAATAAAACTATATTACCTTCTATGACTTTAAGATTCGGTTTCACATACTAATTTATTAATAATAAACATTTTGTTCTATAATATTAGAAAAAAAAAAGAAACTGTTATTTACACGTTAAGCTGCAAAATAATATAAGCAATAATAAACAAAGAGCATTAAAGCCATAAATTATTCTTTATTGCGAAACATCTCGATTCGAATTTGTTAACAATTGGTCTCACAGGCATCTGAAAATCAAATATTTTATTAATATGTATATTACCTGATTCACCACGGTTCGATGTATAGATGGTATAGAAAATGAATTCTCAGCGAGAAATCATAATAATTGTTGTGGTAAGCAAATAATTTCTTACAGGGGAACATTACTGATTTGTTAAGTTTGTCTCTTTAATGTCTCTTTCTTAATATTATATTTTTATGTTATATTTATATTTTATATTGTATTTTTAAACAAAAATACATAAAAATTATTTTAAATACACATCACAAACTCACTCTCCTATTCCTAATAAATAATAAAAAACAATAAAATTTTGGCAAATAGTCAATGCTGGTAATGATTATTGTGATAATAGACAGATTTGACTTTATTAAAATATTAATAGTTATTAATGTTAATTCAGTTTTTATGTTGCAATTTTTTCATGTCATTACAGGTGAATGCAGAGACTACATCCTTAAGAATTGAAAAAGATTGTCCAGACAAATATACGTTTTTGAAGTTTTACTAAAAGAAGGGAATGAAGTGATGAGATTGTAGCACAAGATCTGTTACCTCCATTGCCTCTAATGAAACAGTTCTTGCAGTGCGAAAATCAGTTGAAAGTGAATACCAACATGAGAATACAATTTGTAAGTATATTCATATTGTCATATTTATTAAATATTAAATGCTTGTATTATCCGTTATCAAGAAAATTGTGTTTTCTTAGAAATTTACTCGCCATCTTATAACTTTTGAATTTCGTCTTGTTTAATTTCTCATGTATTATCAAGGACTTTTTTTATTTATATGTAATATTAAATTTGGTAATTTTATATTGAGCATTATTGAAAAGGATTTGGTATAATATTAAAGTACATAATGCAAATAGAGAATTAAGTGGCAAAATTGCTACATAAAAAGATGTATGATAGTCGGCACCAAATTAACTTAATAACATTGACTGAACTTGTTTTCAAACATATTTCATTTTCGCTATCGTACATTTCTTTCATTCAAATATTCTAATATTCCATTTGTATATATTTTTTGTAACTATATTATAGAAACATATGTCGAATCGGAAGTTCGACGGGTAAGCACTTTATTAGAAATATTTTATCACAAATTATCTTTAATGAAGTAGCCACTCAAATACAGGACAGAAGAGTGGTGTAAGCTTTAAATCCACATCCATATCTAAACTAATACTCGATAATATTTATTCTATTATACCTATTTTCCCATAACAACAAGGTTTAAAACATTTTTGTGAAATTGGAAAGCCTGTTGTGAATTGGACATAGCCTTTTCTACGTAATCCTCATGGCGTCCATGAGGAGTTCATCATAAATGTTATTTAAATGTTATTTAAAAATATCGATGAGCTAAACATAATACTACATATCAAAGTATAAAGACCCCTACAGCTTACAGATAATTTTAATAAGTGTGAATTACATAAATGCGAAAATTATTCAAAATTAGATTGTACTGTTTCTGATATCAGAAAAATGTCTACTAATACATCCTTTCGTACAATGATTTTATTCATCAAGCTCAGAATAAAATCTCAAGTATGCTGATAGGAAGAATCAGAGTCATTTGAACTGGCAGAAGATTCTGAGAAAAAAATCACACTCGCAAAAAGAAGTTATCAGAAGATAATGATAACACAGAGGTGAGTCAAATTCCCTCTTCGCAGAAGATTAGGGAGGAGAGCCAACAGACACAAGCAGAGAGACAGTCAGAGATGTCCAGAGCATCGCAAACGTCATCTTAATGTACAGGCAGTCGAAAAGTCTAAGAGCAATAAAGATGCTAAAAATAATTTAATATTTTCAT
>NW_012130066.1:9585378-9642054 GCF_000143395.1 Atta cephalotes | reverse complement strand
TATATATATATATATATATATATATATATATATATATATATATATTATATCTTAAATTTAATTAGTAGAGTTATTGGAAGCAAGATAAATAATGTTGAATTATAATTTTTCAATATACTTATCTTTTGTATAAAGTTTATTTCATATATAATATTAGATGTACAACTTTGCTTCCGCCGTTTTCCTATAGATTGCTTTAGCGGTAAGTGATGGTTGAAATAAATAGATCATAGACGTCATACAATAAACTTGGGCATTTGTCAACATAACCCCATAGAAACATTAGTCGATTTGTGTCTGCATCATAAAGTTATTCTCGATTGAAAATGTCAGTTTACGAGCCAAATTCTCGTCATTTGCGGCAGGTTTTAATTTTTTGCTTCAATATGAAGAAATCTGTGGCTGAGGCTCATCGAATGCTCTCAAATACTTATGGTGAGGCCGCTATTAGTGAAAGAATGTGTCGTGAGTGGTTTCAATGCTTCAAGAACGGTGATTTTGAACGTCGAAGACCGGCATAGCGGTGGAAGAGAGAAGGTTTTCGAAGATGCAGAATTGGAGGCATTACTTGAGCAAGACTCGTGTCAAAATCAAGAAGAATTGGCACGATCATTGGGAGTGACTCAACAAGCCATTTCAAAACACCTCAAAGCTGGGAATGATTCAGAAGCAAGGAAATTGGGTGCCGTACGAATTGAAGCCGAGAGATGTTGAACGGCGTTTATTTGCTTGTGAACAGCTGCTTGAAAGGCAAAGATGGAAGGGATTTCTGCATCGTATTGTGACTGGGAACGAAAAATGGGTTCATTACGATAATCCCAAGCGCAGAAAATCATGGAGTTCTCGGCCATGCTTCCACGTCGACGGTCAAACCGAATATTTACGGCTCCAAGGTCATGCTCTATATTTGGTGGGACCAGTTCGGCGTAGTGTATTATGAACTGTTAAAACCGATTGAAACAATCACAGGCGATCGATATCGAACGCAATGATGCGTTTGAGCCGAGCATTGAAAGACAAATGGCCGCAATACAACGAGAGACACGATAAAGTGATTTTGCAGCATAACAATGCTCGACCCCATGTTGCGAAAGTGGTCAAGACCTTGGAAACGTTGAAATGGGAAGTCCTACCCCACCCGCCGTATTCTCCAAACGTTGCTCTCTCTGACTATCACTTGTTTCGATCAATGGCACACGGCCTGGCTGATCAGCACTTCCGGTCTTATGAAGAAGTAAAAAATTGGATCGATTCGTGGATAGCCTCAAAAGATAACCAGTTTTTTCGTACGCTACCCGAAAGATGGGAGAAAGTAGTGGCCAGCGATGGACAATACTTTGAATCATAAATGTATAACCAGTTTTTTACAATAAAGCCTCGAATTTCGGAAAAAAAACGGCGGAAGCAAAGTTGTACACCTAATACATAGCGATAGCCTGTAAAATAGAATTAAATTTCCGTAATTAATTAATTTACAAGCTATTATTAATTCGTTAGAATTAGAACATTTAAAATAGCTTACTTATTATCTAACTTGTAAAATAATTACTTTTTACTTACTTTTGCATAATAATTTACTTCCTATAAAATAAGTTAATAGCTATATATAGCGTAGAGTTACAGAAAAAAATGAAATAAATGATTATAGATTATTATAGATTATTATAGATTATTATAGATTAATAATTGTTTAATTTAATAAAGATTCAGCGAGATGTATATAGTAAAATCCGCCAAATACGATATTCTCATTTCAAATATTCCGGATTAGACTAGATCAATTCCAGATCAGATCAGATGAAAATTAACTTACCCACTTCAGATAGACCCAGATGGAGGTGCAATGGGAAACCCAGTTTAAAACCCACTTTCACCAGATTAATTCCAGACAAGACTGTATGAAAAATAACTTACTCAGATAGATTCAGATGGAGGAGGCATCCGAGAAACTCAGTTTAAAAACCACTTTCACCAGATCGAATCTGGACCAAAAGAAATATGGTATCTATTGCGACATTCTGATCTAGTTGGATCGATATAGGTTCCATATCAGACGAAGGGCTTACATCAAGATGACTTCACTTAATCCCAGATCGCAGGCAGGCCAAATCAATCTACGTGGTGACGCTGCTCTACAAGGATCTGATTTTGATATATTACGTAAAGTAAAGATTTAATTGATTAAATGAATATAGATTTTGTAAAAAGGAAGATAAGTTGAATGGTAAGTATTCAGATAAGAAATACAGCAAGTATATATGTAACGTAAAAGGGTTATGTGATACAAATTGATTAAAAGAGATTTAAAATCTAAAGACATTAATAACTTGAACGATTTGAAGAAAATCTAAGTGAAAGTTATGACAAAGTACATATTTTGTGACATTTATATATGTTTAACATGATTTGCATGCTTACAGTAGTGTGAACGAGAATTAAAGGTAGAATAATATTGTATAATGTATGAATATATAATGTTTAATGATTATATTCTTTAATTTTATATTTTGTTTGATCTCTGAATGCAAGTTTAGCTTAATACGTGTTAAAGTCCAAGTCAATACTAATACCTAACAAAAGGGTACCTAAACCTTTTCTACGATTGAGTAAAAGCACCGTAAAAGCTTTGAAACCAAATTCCTGAAGCATAAAAGAAGCAAATTATAGACAATATGATCACTAACGTACAGTAAAGTGCTTCAATTAATATTGAATTAAATTCAGTGAACAAATAAATTAAAATAAAGTAACTGTAAATTCAGTGAGTGCGTAGTGAATTGAAGTCGAGTGAATGAAAAGTGTTCAATAAAATTAAAATTGGCTATGGCTCAGTAAAATTAAAAGTGGCCGCGAACAGACCTCTGCACAAATTTTTTTTCTATATTAATGAAATTAACTTTGAAATATTTTGAGTCATATAAAGTAACATATGTAAAACCGAATTTACAATAAGCTGAAAAAATAAAATCAAGTAACTTGTATGTTTACATTGACGAATAAGAAATAATATTTGCATTTAATTGCTAATTGTGAAAAAAATAAAGTTTTGATATACGTTTAATAATTAAAGCAAAATGACCACAATACGTACTAAATCCAAATCTAACATAGATTTAACAGCGTTCAAGTCAACAAAAGCAGAGCAATTAATAACAGTATTCACCAGTACGTACACGTTCAGATAAGAACATTATAAATAAGAAAACAAACGTAAGTGCGAATAAGACTTTCCAAGTTCTTAATGATAAAGATATGATGAATTTTGATATTGATAATAATAATAATATACATACCAATATGCATAATGTTGTTAAGAAAATATACATATCTGAAGTAATAAATAGAGTCAATAATGATAATATTGTAAATAGAGATTCAACCGAACGAAATACAGATATAAATGATATGAAAATTAAAATATTGGAAATGATAACTAAAATAATGTCACGTTTGGATAAATTAGAAGAGGCAAGTAGATCGCAAAATAAAATCAAGTTCACAAATTATTTCTAGTAGAAATTTGTCAGATACTAGTCAACAAGATAGCTTAATTGAGTCTATTGATACACGATCGCTTCAACTTTTCGTTAACGATAATAATAACTTAATTGTTAATGAAGATAACCAATTAGCTTTATCTCATAATGAATTTGGAAATATAATAGCGAATCACAAGTCTAATATGATAGCTATATGCTTGCCAAGAGGAAATTGATTACAAAATTCTTTAGTTAATTTGCCTTATACAGACAAGAATGATTCGCAAAATCTCGTGAGATTCGTAGAGAAATTCGAAAGATTAGCAAACTATGAAAATGTAGATATTAAAGACTGTTTGTTTGTTTTGACTGATTATTTTGCTATGTATTTGAAAGATTCAGCACAGACATGGTACGAATTACAAAATTTCGTTGATTATGAAGATCTTAAAATATCATTCTTAGAGAAATACTGGGATGAGCAATCTCAATTTAGAAGAAAAGTATGTAATTTATATGGGAAAATATAGATATGATTTAAAAATAACAATGTCAGAATATGTTTTAAATTTGGTTAGACAGGCTAAGTTATTGATTCTGCCTATGTCAGATAATGAGATTATTAATGCTTTGAAACGACACTTTAATGTAGACGTTGCTAGGGAAATTAAACCAGCAGTATCAAATCTAAAAGATTTAACGAAATTGTTAAATATAATAGAGCAGTTCATTATTTTTACTGCTAACTGAACTGCGTAAAAATGCTAATAGGAGCAAAACCGAAGCAAACAAATCCTCAGCAAATACGTAATTTAGCTAGCAGTAACTCGTATAAAAACAAAAATAATTATAAGCAATTCATTTCTAACAAGAGCTTTAATATTAGGTATGGGAAAAAGTTAAATACCATAGACTACAATTTAATGCTAATAAACTACAAGAGGCAAAACTTAATAGTTATAATAATTACAATAATGGCAAAGAAAATTTAAATGAAAATCAGGATAACACTGAATCAATAGTCCTAAAAATAGTAATCCTAAAAATAGTAAATTCGTAAGTAACGTTAAAAATTCACTTCAACTAAGAGAGCTTAAAAATAATGAAACGAAAGAGCATTCGGGAGTTTTAGATTCACGCAATCCGAATAATCATTCAAACGCAGAATATTCCGCAAAAAGAGTACGTAAAAATCGGAATGCTGAACATACTTTTGTTAAGAAAAATAAAAATTGTAATTCTATCTCATTACAAGGAAATAAACTTAGGGATAAACAGATTAAAAATCCTAAACAAGCGGACATAATTAATAAAACAGAATTTAATCAAAATAAAAAAGACAAAATTAGTCTAGATATACAAAAAATTCTTTATAACGCGAGTCAACAAGATACATTAAATGCGGAAACCAAAAGTTTAAAAAGACGCATAATTCTCAATCTAACCTACATTCGAGTAAGGTCACTTTTAGGAGCGTAAAGAATAAGCGTAATAAGAACCGAAACAAAGATTTAAATATTGAAATCAAAAATAAAGAGGAACAAACTCGATTTGATAAGAGTATACTGGTTAATCATAAAAATGATAATTCTATTTATGAAAGGCACATTAGATTATATGAAGATTTACATAATACAGATTTAGTAGAGCGTTATAATAGAAGTATATCAATTTATGCACTTGATAACACTATAAATATAATTTGTACAAAAGAAATAATGCGAGACATAAATGAAGAAGTGATCGCGGAACAAGATAAAAAATGTAAATGCGTTGATACACCAGTCAATTTCCAATTTTCGTAATTCGTAAAAAATGGAAACATTAATTGATACAGGATTACAGCTATAACTAAATTACTATATGATAGATTAGTAAGCATAGATAAGAGTATGAAAGTAATACTAATACGAAAGTTTATGTTAAGAGGAGCTTTCCATGAAAAAAGATCGTTGATCAATAACAAGATCAGACTTTCATATTCTTTTCAAAATAAAAAATATACGCAAAAATTCTTCATAATAGAAAAGCTAACTTTATTGTTTGATATTATTTTGGAAACAGGTTTCCTTATTAAATATAAAATGTAATTTAATTGCGGAGATGAATTTACTTAGAATCATTTATCAGTTTGAAAATAATGGTACAGAGCCAGTAATAGCAACAATTTCTGTAGAAGAAGCAGAAGAACGATTAAATAGATTAATTTATGAGAATGAACAGCTTTTCGATGACCAATATAGCTGTGTTACACATTAGCAGCACATTGAGATCACTTCAAATTCTCCTTGTAAAACATATCCAATATCGAAGAAACATTTATATTTATATATCAAGCTATTTAAATGAGCTAAAAGCTGAAAGCATAATTAGTAAGCAAGCGACATAATATATAAATCCATTAGTTGTCGCAGTTAAAAAGAATGGAAAAATTAGTATTTATTCAGACGCTAAGGAACTTAATAAGCGAACAGCGAATGATCAATCGTCTATGATAGAGGACATATTTAGAAGAATCGGTAATAAAAAGTATTTCACCACTCTTGATGTTTCAAATGCTTTTTGACAAATGCCACTGGACGAAGAATCGCGACAATACGTTGGTTTCATGTTTAATGGGCAGAGCTATGTTTTAGATTACCGTTTGGCCTTATTAAGACAGCGGGTGCGTCACTTATTAGATGCATGAAATTAGCTTTGGAAAACGATAATTCAGATTTCTTAATTACTTTGATTTCTTAATTACCTTGATAATGTCTTGATAGCATCAGATATTATCAAAGTAAATAATTAGGAAATCTGAATTATTATTGAACATCCTTGAAGAATATTTGCAACACATAGAAATTGTCTTAAAAAAATTAAATGAACATTTTAAATTAAACAAAGACGAATGTGACTTTATGAAAAATGTGTTAAACTTTTTAAGGCATATTTTTAACGAAATCAAAGCAGAAATTAATGAGATTAGATTAGCTATAAAAAATTGCGCACCGAAAAATAAAAGGCAATTGCATACTTTCTTAGATTTAATAAATTGGGATAGACGATTCGTTAAAAATCTTGCATTTAACGTTAGAGAAAGTATTGTATTAAAAAAGAATGTTAAATATATTTGGATTCAAGTAGAGCAAAACATTTTCGTGGAGATAAAGCAGACGTTTGAAGAAGCTCCAGATCTCTATTTGATACAGTCAGGATTAAAATTTGTCGATGCTTCGATAAATGGAATAAGTGCTAGACTATTTCAATATAAAGATGATGATGAATGCAATGGATGATTGCTTATGCAAGTCGTAGTTTGAAAGGCGCGGAATATAATTATTCGGTAACCGAATTAGAGGCGTTAGCACTAGCTAACATTATCTTGCGTTAAGAAGTTATTAAAAATGAAATAGAGAATTCAATTCCGATGACGCTGACCATGACATATATAGTCAAGATAATCATCTCTTAGTGATCGAAAGACAATTCATTTCCAATGATATTGACCCTTCTACACATGAAGATCATCATATCAAATCTTCGGAAAATTGTAGCAGTCATCTATCATCATCTTTTACTTTTTTTTTAACATGGTCGGAAACACTACTACGTCTCCTGATGTTTATGTAAATTCAAAATGTACCTCTTTTGCCGGCATGTGCGATGTGGAACTCCCAAAAATGCTCGACGTTTCTGAGACCCTAGCGTTAGATTTATCTTTATTAATCGATGAATCATATTATATTTTGGAAGATATTTTTTCCCCTCGTCTATCGCTTGTTTGTCCTAACTCTGATTCGTCTTTTCTGTTAATATTTTTCCTCCACTTCAATATTGCGAATGATATCGTGTTTCTGATTTTTAAATTGAATTTAAAAATTCCCGCTATCTGTTTTTTTCGCTCGACATCGCTCTCGCTCTAATTTTCAGAGGGAAGACTATCGTAACTTGAATTGCTGCTATTTTGTATAGTTAGCCAACGTTCCAATTTATAAGCGTTGCGTAAGGCGCAATATAATTCGACGTTGATTTAAAATCCGTGATGCGTGCAGCATTGTCCACGACCTTCGAAATCTGATAGATTTTTGAAAGCCGAAGAAATTCCTTCCAGATTATATACGTTTCTAGAAAGTAGATTATTTAGATAACGTGCCTTCCCTTATCCTTTGGTATAGATGTAGCGTGTCATGTAATGTCACGCAGATGTACCATAACATTTTTTGGATTGACCTCTCCTTGAATCATTCGATTCCGTGATAATTTCATATGATAATTTCGTATCATTGACGAACAATATTGTTTATCCATTTTTTTTACACACAAAGTAACGGAAACTCACAACTTTCAATTATAAACGTTTTAAAGTATATACCTTCACAGATGTTCCTTCTGCGGTGACCGTAGTGAAAATTAAGTGACTAATCCATTGGAGTGGCACGTATCATAAGAATGCACTCTGATTCATATCGAATTTTGTTTGTCTAAGATGATTATATCAGATCTTTTTAATCGAACCTTTTTTTACCTTTATTACACTAACAATAACGTACATGTTTTGTTCTCACACTCTTTTCAAATAAGAATTTTTAACGTATCGCTGCGATTACAATAAAATCGCCCTTTGAAAACATTCAAACACGTTAAAAACACGCAGCGTATTAAAATGACGCGACAATCATAGTATATAAAAACGAAAAGATACTCTCATGCAGTCAGCAGTCGAGTTTGAAGTTTCTTCATTATCTCGGTGTTATATGTTTGTGTATGTTTAATGGAAAAATGAATTTTGCACCTTATGAGAATGAAGAAGAGATGGAAGAAGAAATAAATGATCAATATGAAGAAATGTCTGACCAGCAAATGTCCGATGAAGATCATGCTCTGTCAGATGATTCGTGTTTTGGCAGTGACACATGGAGAACGATGATGATACAATTGAATATATCGAGATTTAAATGAAACTTATGTAAACGTCCTATGAAATACGTCCTATGAAAAAGATGTGCTGCACTGAGTTCTACTACATTGATGGTCATGGAAAATATTGCTCATCGTGCATCGTAAGAATACGATCAATTTTCACGTCTTCGTGCCGTTCGAAAACATGATACTGATGTATGTGTGATCCTTGAAGGTTATTCTCGTTCAGACTGCAAATGTTTCTTTATCAAATAATGCGTATAACATGTGTCGTATTTGCACACAGCAAGTTGTGAAAGTTTTGTCAAAGATACAAAAAATAGATAAAAATATACATTTTCTCAATTTTTTTAATGAAAAGACTGTGAAAAAAAGGATATTATAATATGAAGCAAACGGAGCGTATCTGGTGGAACAAGCCGCTCAGTTAAATAAAAAGAAAAGAATTTTTTGCGTAAGAACAACGATGCAACGATTTCGAATCATTGGAGGAACAAAGCAACATTAAACGTCCGCGATCGGTGTTAGACAATCGTTGATCGTTCATATCGCACGACTCAAGACTTTAAAAGACTCGGTGGTGGACATTTCATACAAGTGGATGCCGGATACAACGCGAAATTCAGATGGCACGAAATAGACATCGCGTTCGAAAGCCATATACTGACCGGCGTGATAATAAATTCTGAACACATCGAATCTCGCCAATTTCTTGAAGACGCGAGAGAAATTGTGCTTGAGCATGTGCAAGTTGTTATGCAGAGACATAACAATATTAAAGTAAACATCGTGTTTAATGATGAATTTATATCAGGTGATAAATGTGTGAATAAAAGTGTCAGTATGAAAATTATGAACTCTTTCATTCGTCCGATTTACAAGAATAGTACGTGTTGCGCATTATCGAGCCTATCTTAGCATCGTTTGAGGAATTTCAGGAGCGCGATAGCGGATGGACGCTGTCGCGTATCTTAAATTTGACTGTTAACATAAACAAGTATAATCCATTGCATGCGGGATGCCACATTGAATTACCGAGGGAAATTAAAATGAAGAAAGTGGTAATCAACGTGCAATCTTTAGACAATGCGTGTTTTGCCTGGTCGGTGATAGCCGCTCTACCTGGCTCAAAGTAATATAAATCAAGAGTTATCATATCCACATTATATGACGGTATTAAATCTTAAAAACATCCAGTTTCCAATGACGTCAAATTAAAAAATTTGAAAATGATGATTCTCTATGACATCTCCATCAACGTGTACAAAAAGCTTTGAGAAACAAAAAGAAACGATTCTTCCTTTACAACTCACCGAATATGAAGAGAGACAAGCATGTTAATTTGCTTTACATGCAGGATCCACAATAATGCGGAGCATTTTGCATGATCAAGAATCTATTCCATCTTGTGAGCTCACAAAAAAGAGCGCAAGAAGTACTTTTGCGATCGGTGTGTGTGTGTGTGTGTGTGTGTGTGTGTGTGTGTGTGTGTGTGTGCGTGCGTGCCATACATATATATATATATATGTATATATAATTAAAAATTACGTAAAAATTTTTTAAAATAAAAAAAATTTTTTGAGAAAATAAATTATACGTTTTTTTTTCAGATGTTTACACTATTTTAGCTCGAATGCAAAACTGGAGATCCAATTTCGCAATAGACTGCGAAAAACTAAATGATTATGTCATCAGATCACCGAGCGAAGACGACAAGTGGTTGAGCTTCGGCAATACATCAGGAAGGAATTATAGGAACGTATCCTGTTCATAGTCTACGCCGACTGGAATGTATCCTGGAGAAGACGGAGAGGGAGCAAAGCATTCAGCTACACATACCAGCATCATAAGGTATTTAGTTTAGCATATTATGTTCGCTTCGACGATTCGTTGTGTATATGTAAGTCGCGGTAACAATTGCGTCACGTGGCTCATCGAGGAACTTAAAAACGTAGCGTATAAAATAAAGACTATCTTGTCCACTAATGTTCACATAGTAGATTTTACGCGAGATGATATGATAAATTTTAACAACACTACGCACTGTACATGAAAAACCGTTTGCACCGGATGACACGCGGGTACGCGATCATTGCCACTTGACCGGGCGATACAGAAGTCCTGCGCATTCAAAATGGAATTGAATTACAGAGATTCATATTGCATTCCTATAGTTTTTCATAATTTATCGGAATACAACGCGCATTTTATTATCAAGGATAGCTGCCGTATAAATGTAGATATACAATCTTCCTATAACAAAGAAAAATATGTTTCCTTCACATGTCGACGACACAAAACATGTCGACGACACTGCAAATAATAAGAAAAAAAATGTATACATTTACATTTTATTGATTCTTATCTTAAATTTCTCAGTATCAATTTAGAAAAATTGACGTCGTATCTCGATAAAGATAAATTGAAAATTACACGGTCAGAATTTTTTAACCTCAACGCGGAGGATTTCCATCTTCTCACACACAAAGACATATTTCAATGTACGAGTACATTGACTGCGTCGAAAAGTTAGAAGAAATCGAGTTACCATCGCGTGAATTATTTTATAACTCACTGACAGATGTATCGTATCCGAGAATGATTACGCGCATGCTATCAACGTGTGGCGGCGATTCTTCATTCGAACGCTCGATGAATACAGCGATCTGTATTTAAAGAATTTTTGTTATTAATCGACGTTTTTGAAAATTTCCGTAACAGTTTCATTGCGAGTTACAGACTCGACTCCGCGTATTATTATACTACTGAATTTTACATGCGGATGGAATGCGATGTTAAAATATATACATATACGTGTAAAATTCGAACTTCTTATGGACATATGGACAGTTATGTAAGTCGAACGCAGTATACTTGGAGATCCGAACCAATATTCAAACAGATATGTATGGGCTAACAGTAAGTACATGTAATCGTACGATCCATCGAAACATCGATGTACCTTATGTACTTTGACGTTAACAATCTATACGATTGGGCAATGTGTTAACTGTTACCATATGTCGATTTTTGATGGATCAATGAAGTAAAAAATTTTACGATCGTCGCGACAGATTCACTTACCGAAGAGTATCCGCAACATCTTCACGATTCTTACAGACTTACTATTCTATCTGACGCGAGAAACCACTCAAGCGAAAGAAGAAGCTCCTCGCTGTTGTTTAATAAGAAGTGTTTCGTAATTCATTATCGTAATCTACAACAATGTACTCCTCACGGTCTCAAAATCGCAAAAATTTACCGCGTATTGCAATCCGCACAATCTCCATGATTTCGCGAATACATCGAATACATTCGCGAAATACATCTCAATTTTAGAATTCTTGCTAACGAGTTCGAGAAAAATTTGTATAAATTAATGAATAATGCTGTATTTGATAAAACCATGGAGAATGTGCGTAATCACGTCGACGTGCGACTTGTAACACGTTGGGACAGGAAATCGAAGGCATCGCGAAACCAAACTTTCATAGAAGCGTTTTTTCTGAGATGTTTAGTCGCGATAGAAATGCGTAAACTCGAGATGAAATTCGACAAACCGATATACATGGGTATATCCTCGATATATCCAAGACATGTTTATATGATTTTCACCACGAATACATGGCACCACTGTTTTGTGAAAATTGTAAAGTTATATATACTAATATGGATAATCTCATTTACTACATCGAGTCTACTACGACAATCTACGATGTTATGAAACATGATATCAATCAATTCGACACTAGCGAATATGCGATCGACAATGCGTATTGTATTTCGCTAGCTAATAAAAAATTTTCTTAACGAAAACAACGATCATGATCGAATTCGTCGGGCTTAGAGCAAAAATGTACGCTTTGCATGTCGATGGGAAGAAGGATACGAAGAAGGCAAAAGAAATTAAAAGTAACGTTATAGCGAGATCGATAACATTTGATGATTACATGCGATGTCTAAATAACGAAATCGAAATGAAGCTCAGGCAATTATGCATAAGATCGAAATTGCACGAAGTATATCGGAAACGAAAATTGCTCTAAGTCTGTACAATGACAAGCGATACATTGTGTCAAATTCTAGACACACTACCATGGGGACATTATAAAATATTACTATATAAAAGAAAAGAGAAATAAATAAAATGAATCTCATTTTTGTACACTTATGTATTTGTAATAAAAAACTTATTTTTTATGCTTATATTATGTATTTTTTTAATTAAAAAAATCTCAATTACATGTTTGCATATTGTAAATATACTGTAACCTTTTCAAAGATCGTTTTGAATTTGCTCATATGTACCGAGTCATCCATTTGAATGGAGGTAGTATGACGGTCTTTACGCTACTATATACCGTGTTTAAAAGTTTGTTGGCGATTGTGAGAGTCACATTGATAGATCGATGTTTTTGTGCATTATACTCTGACACGAGATGCGGCAGCAAGTCGATTCATTTGTAATTTCCATGGTGCGTAAATTGTTTCCACATATCGTTTTTCAATGTACGATTGAACCGTTCGATCGATCGCCTTCATTACAGAATATGTTGAATAATGATTTTTTGTTGTGTTTTTTCAAGAGTTTTTGCACGTTTGTGTTGTAAAATTCTTTTGCCATATTGCAAATTTTTCGAACATCTTCTATCGTCTCGAATTATCTTTGCTATCGCTGTAGCCATCTCATTTCCATTCTTTGTTTTAAGCGGACCCATGCATACTTACTCAATACATTGATAATGATAAGAATATAGTGATAACCTTTGTTGAATCATATATAAGGGCGCATTTCGCAATACATCAACCTGCCACAGGTCATCATATTCGTAAACTATGACACGTCTGCGTGGAAAATTTTTTCTCGCTGGAGCAATTCTTCTACCAGTCGCCACTTTTCAAGACTTTTTTCTCAGACATTTGTTTTGGTATACGATGCAAAAAAATGTTACAAAGATTTTACGCAAACGTTGTTGATCAATGTTTCGACATCGACTAAAATTACTGCGTATTCCCCGTTTCAATTTATAATAAAGCTAGCTACACGAAGCTGCTCGATAAGATTTCATTATCGTGAGCATTGTGACCTGCCTGATGCGAAGCCTCAAGCAATCAAAGATAATCCACAAGTTCGTTAGGATCGTCCCAATGAACATAATCGATTTTATTTTCATTTAGGGTTATGGTACACAATATTACATTTTTTTCGATTTTTTTATTTAACTTGTTGTTTAGTTTTCTGGCACGTAGTATGCCCCTTTCAATTTGTATTTTATCTGATAGGCAAAATACAAGGATACTATTATATTCTTATATTTGCTACCCACTTTTTGGATTATCCGCTTTATGATTGCGCCTATGAGCATTCGTTGCCAACAGTATATTTTATATGCTAGTTTATTATTTTCTGTGTAAATAGTGTCATCGGAGATTCTTTTGAAAATTAATTCATACGACTCAGGTGTATCTTTGTACTTTACATCTATGGAGTAGAAATCACTCATGTCTAAATGAAACTGTTTATCACCGCAGCATCATGCTTTCTCGTTAAGATATATAAACGTATAATATATGCTCGTTAAGATATATAAACGTGATCGATTTCCTTTTCTCTGTCGTTCCCGAGAAGCATGTTTACATACTTTTATCTCAGCTCAGTTGATCATAACTCACGAAGTTGCGTTTGCAAAGATTGTTCAACTTTTTCAAGCGGTTCATTAGGCGTTTCATAAACATCTTCGACGAAGGGAGAATGTAAATGTTCGTACGATAATTTGCTTGCTGTGGTCGATGTAGAATTAAATGAATCCGACATGACAATTGATCTTTTATGAGTTGCTTTTTAGGCAATGATGTTTATTGAAGCCATTTTTTAGTTTTCATTTCTTAGTAATTTTATGCTTTGCAATATTTCCTTCTTCCTTAATCTGAGATTCTTTGTCAACGATGTTTTCCACAATCTGTTTCAGAAATTCGATATGCTGAAAATGCCTCTCCAGCGCTATATCTTCGTTTATTTTACGGATTTTCAAAGCGTGATATTTTTTACGAATTGAATCACAGGTTTCCGCAATCTGCTTCGCTATCCTCTTACGATCCTTCCTTTTGGTGCTATCCATGTTATACTCGAGAGGGAACGTTGCGTAGTTCACGTATCGATAACGACTAACCACGGTATCGCATATTCATTAAATTCTTTGCTGTATCGTCCATTTGCGCATTGTCTTTGTTTATCACTATAAATTCGTATTTTTGCTGCCAACAGAAGCGATACAATTCGCAGAAAGACGTATCGGTATTTACATGGTCATTGTATACATGTTTCCAATTGGTACCATCCTGTTTGAATTGGATCAACAGATCTGCCACGTATAAGATGCTTCAATATCTTTGCATACATCTGACAGAGATTGAAACAGTTGTAATGGATCGAATTGCAAAGTACTGCATACTCTCTAATCGCATCTTGTTTATATACCACGTCGTCAAAGATAAAAATGGAATTCGAACCTCGTTCGGTGAAACGACATCGCTATTATTGGAGAATGTAAAATAATCAATTTCTTCATTTGGGGCTAATAAATTCTCCAAATATCGATATTTTGGCTTGCAACGATTTCAAATATACGTTCAAAGCGTATGCCATGTGGACTTTTCAGTAAACTTATCAACACATTTTGCTGTTTGATGAACAGATGGACCGCAGATAATATTATAATACGTATAGAAATCAGCAACATAATTCCATGCTTGCGCATTTCTTTTTCAGTCTGTATTTTGTTATCGACATTAATTACTTCGATTGTTTGCGAATGTATTGGGAGTACAAATAAGTTTCCGCCGTTTGCAAAAGACGGCGCCACTAATAAACTATAGTTAAAATTGTTTGATGTAAAACGACTTATCGTAAGATTGGACAAAACCATAACCTTGAAATATTAGCGATTTTGTATCATATATTTTTTTTTGTACGAAAATGTCGAGTTTTGAGCTGAATAAGCGTCATTTGCGGGAACTTTTGATTTACTTCTTTAATTTGAAGAAATCTCCAGCTGAGGGCCGAAAGTGTACGAAGATGCGAAATTGGAAGCATTATTGGATGAAAATTCGTGTCAAATTCAAAAAGAACTTGCACTTACATGAAGAGTAACTCAACAAACAATTTCATATCGTTTGAAATCATTGGGAATGATTCAAAAGCAAGGGAATTATTCCATATGAACTGAAGCCGAGAAACGTTGAACGCCAATTTCTCACATGAAATGCTGCTTGCCAGGCATAAACGAGGGTTTTTTGTATCTTATAGTCACTAGTGGATCCACTACGATAATTCAAAAAAGAGGAAATCATGGGGATCACCTGGCCATGCTTCAACATCGACAGCCAAGTCGAATATTCATGGAAAAAAACTCATGTTGTGTATTTGGTGGGATCAGCTTGGTGTCGTATTATGAGTTGCAAACGAAACCGAACAAGACTATTATTGGGGCTCTCTACTGAACACAATTGATTGAGCCGAGCACTCAAGGAAAAATGCGCCCACTACTACTCCAGGCATGACAAAATTATTCTCCTGCATGATAATGCTTGACCACATGTTGCGGCGCCAGTCAAAACCTACTTAGAAACACTCAAATGGGAAGTTCTACCCCACCCGCCGTATTTTCCAGACATTGCTCCTTCCGACTACCATTTATTCTGATCGATGACGCATGACCTGTCTGAGCAGCACATCATATGAAGATACCAAAAATTGTATCGATGATTGGATAGCCTCAAAAGATGAAGCGTTCTTCTGACGCGGTACCCACATGCTACCAGAAAGATAGGAAAAAGTAGTGATTAGCGATGGCCATTACTTTGAATAAAACATTATGTACCGTTTTCTCACAATAAAATGCTTAATTTTTGATAAAAAACGGCGAAAACTTATTTGTACTCCCAATACAAATCTCATATCTTCATCCCCTCCATGATACTGAAAAAAATTGCACCGAGAGCGGATCTATTTATAAAAGCGTGTAGAGCGAAAGTATTCAGTATTGAAAATGTTTCTATTGTGTCGAACAACTGTGCTATACATAGTTTAACTGCCAAAGAGTTGGAATATATATCGAAAATTATTTTGTTACAAAAGTTTAAAAATTACATAAATCAACTGTGGAACAGATTACTTGAGCATATAAAAGCATATAAAAACTGATTCAGAAGTTCAGCAACATCGTCGGTGCTTGTAACATTATAATTTGCCTTGTCATCGATCGCATATCGATATTCCGGTATTATTTATAAAAAATTGCTGCGAATGTCAACTACAACAAAAGACTGCGGCTTTTTAAGTCACGCGATAAACACACTTCCATTCGAATTACATATCACGGATATTAATTTTGCGATCTAAGAATGTATTTAGAAAAGCAACTAATTAGAAACGATCGAGGCATTAATCCATTAGACTCGACATATCGCGAACACGATATAGCTTATTCACGGAAAGATCTCGCGAAACGACATATAGCTGATAAAATACTCGCTGAGAAGGCACGGAACGTATTACTACGACAGATTCGACTCTCGGAAAGAGAGCTGCTATCATTGTTGTTTGGACGGCTATGAAAGCCAAGAGAAAATCAGTATGAATTTGAAAACAAAGAAGAAATTAACGAAAAAGCGAATACTTCTGGTAGCGACACGCGGCGGTTTCTTATCTATTCTACCGCTGCTGAGAGTCGTCGGCTCTCTGATTGGTTATCGCCGCAGCAGGAGTCGCAAAAGCAACAAACAATAATAAAGCCGCATAATATCAATTGGAAGAACTGAAATGTCATAATCGTGTCATGAAAGGTCATGAAGTTTACTTCGCTCCGTAAGATGTATAAGGGGATTCTGGACCACTGTGTGCGTATAAATATATGCGGTGTGTGTGTGTGTGTGTGTGTGTGTGTGTGTGGTGTGGTGTGTATGTGTGTGTGCGCGTGTGTGCGTGTGTACGTGCGTGCGTGCATGCGTGCGTGCGTGAGTGCGTGCATGTGTGTGTGTGAGGAGTTAGGGAGGGGGAAATACTCACAGACGTTAGAGTCCCGTTAGAGGCGCGGAGGATGATATCACAGGGCGGGGATGACGGGAGAGAGAAAAGCGCGTACCGAGGAAGGAGGTTTGTCCTTCTCTCTCTCTCCAACTTATTATCTTTTCTTTCCCACCCATTGTAGAATGTATTTCTCTCTATCCCACCCGTTGCGATCCTATTATTCACGCTCTTTTTTCCTTCCGTTGCACTCTCTTTTAAGATTTCATTTTATTAAAGATTTTAAGATTTAATTTTATTAATAGATTATATAAATTATCGTCACCAAAAAGAAAAATAACCTCTCCCCTCTTTTCAATATAATGGATAAAAAGCCAAGATTTTTACACTCGAGCATAGTCTCGAAAAGTCATTCACCATGACTATACCAACGTTCGTGGATCTGCAAGGATTTATCGTTGGAAAGAAATTTATCGTGAAGGAAATTACGGTGTTGAGGAAAGGAGGAGGAAAGGAGGATTCTCTCTTATCACCATGAGCATAACAAGGAGAGTTCTAACCCACGGGGCTAGAGGGGAGCGCGGGGCGCGGGGGTACTCGCAGGCGTGGGGGGGAGGGAAGGCGCAGGGAGTACTAGTAGGTGCGGGAAGTCCCCGGTGCTATCGGTGTTTATAATGATACATGATGCTGCCATGTTGTATCATCACTGGGGACCGTCACCCCATATCCCATCGCCGCCGCCGCCGCCGCCGCCGCCGCCGCCGCCGCGTTCACCCCAAAATGTGTTTCAAGCCGCCGCCGCAGATCTCACGTCCACCCCAAAATACGTTTCGGGCCGCTGCTGCCGCAAACCCCATGTGCACTCCAAAATGCACTGCGGTACTAAAGGGTCTTTCAATAAGGACGCTCGATTTTTAAATGTAAATAAAACAAGTTGTGTGTGAGATATCCACTCAATTTTTTTTTATTTGAAAGAATATTTTATGGCATTAAGTATAGAATATAACGTCGCTCAAATGTCCGTCGCGGCTTCGTTGGTGACACGTATTCGGGCGGTCCAATTTTCGATGACTTTCTTGCATAAATCTGACTGAATTTGCTGGATGGCGTTTGTTATGTTGACTTTGAGAGCAATTGTTTATAGACCTGCGATTTAAGATAGCTCCAAAGGAAGATAGCTCTAAAGGCATTAAATCACATGATCTCGGTGACCAGTTCACGTCGCCGCCGCGCGAGATAACTATGCCCTCAAATCGCTCGTGCAGAATATCCATCGTGGCATGTGGTGTGTGGCACGAAGCGCTATCCTGGAACCACATGTTATCGGTATCCATATCATCCATTTTAGGCCACAAGAAATTGCTTATCTGTAGCGCTCGCCATTGGCAACGCCTGCTTCGTTTTGGAAGAAGTACGGATGATTCCGCCAGATCAAAATCCGCACCAAACAGTGACTTTCTCGGGATGCATTTGGAGCTGGTGTATCTCGTGTGGATTGGTATCGTCCCAAATTCGACAATTTTGCTTGTTCACGTATCCATTCATCCAAAAATGGGCCTCATCGCTAAAGATGATTTGTTTGGCGAAATTTGGGTTAACTTCCAACTGCTCCAGAACCTAATCAGCGAACCCATGGCGTTGTCTATGGTCGTTTACCTTAAGTTCCTGGATCAGTTGAATTTTATAGGAGTGCAGACCCAAGTCCCGACGCAAAATTCGCTAAGTTGAAGTCAGAGAAAGGCCAAGTTCTTGTGAACGACGAGAAATTGACTGCTTCAGATTTTCCCGTACACTGTTATGCACAGCAGCGATGTTTTCAGCAGACCTTGCGTTTCGGTGATATACTGGTGTTGGTTGATTATTTATTGAACCGATTGACTCGAATTTGGCCACCAAACGTCGTATAGTCGACTTGGCAGGACGGTTGTGGCGAGGATAAAAATCACGTAATGCGCGGAATGTTTCTCGAACGGAGCACTGATTTTGATAATAAAATTTTATGATTTGCACACATTGCTCAACACTATGATCTTCCATGGTGATTTGCCATACATTACTAAACAATTCACAACAAATTTGACAGATGTCACTTTAACAACATGGCTACTATGATCTAACAAATTTCGAGCGTCCCTATTGAAAGATCCTATATAACGCGAATAAGATGTTTTGTCTAGGTGAACATCATTGATGTGTTCTCAATTCTTTCTTTCAAGATCAAAAGCATGGATGAAGATATTTATCTAGGAAGAACCATGAGGTCGGTGACATGTCGCAATGTGTTAAGAGAGAAGCACTGATAATGATATTTTTTTTCTAAGAAGAGATCGGTGACACGTCGTCACTACTGCGACTCAATAGGAATGATAGATAAATGGACAAAGGAGTCACAAATGGAATATATAATGAGATCATAAGCGCGCGGCACCTCAGTTGGATCCTTTAAAGATTACCGAATCACAATAAGTATAATGCGAAAAGTATGGTTAATCGTGACGTTGAGGACATGGATGGTGTGAATGCAGACGTTATTTGAAGCAATGGAAATAGAATTTGAGAACATAGTGGACGATGTAGAAGTCGAGAATATCAGAAACGTTGAGAACATAACTAACGTAGCCGAGTATATTAGAAACGTGAATCCGGAACAATTCGCGAATCAGAGACGACAAAAGATAAACGTGTAATAAGAGCATAGTTACGAAGAACAGCGAGATATATCGATACATCGATTTGCGCGCGTGATACGAGCAGTATATCATCGAGCCTATCCTAGCATCGCTCGAAGAGTTCCAGGAACGCGACAGCGGGTGGGCATTGTTACGTATATTGAATTTGACTATCAATGTGAGCAAACTAAATTTCCTGTGCGCGAGATGTCACATCAAAGTGCCACGAGAAATAATGACGAAACGAGTAAGAGGTAATCAGTGTTTGTACAACGGACAATGCGTGCTTCGCGTGGTCGGTAGTCGTCGCTCTGTACCCAACTGAAAAGTATACGGAGTGGGAATCGTCCTATCCGCATTATACGACAGTATTGAATCTCACAAACATTGAGTTTCCAATGACTTTAAAAGACATTTCTAAATTCGAACGCGGTGTCGATCAATGTGTACGGCATTGAGAACAAGTCCTTCCTCTGCGGCTCACAACAAGAAAGGGAGACACATCAATCTCCTCTACAAGATTCGCACAATCACAACCTTGACCACTTTGCGTGGATCAAGAACCTGTCACGTCTCGTGAGATCGCAAATTATTAGGAAAAAGAACAAGAAATTTTTCTGCGATCGGTAAGTATAATAACAAAAACAAATAAAAAACAATATTAAAAAAAAACAGTAAAAAAGAAATAGTGAAAAATGATTTCTCTATTATTTACTGGTGTCTCCATTATTTCAGTTCGTACGAAAAATTGCAATTGCACGAAGTGGACTGCCAGAAGATCAACGACTGCCATCCGACTGTCGAGCGAGGACGACAAGTGGCTCGAATTTGACAACTACAGCAACCGAAAATGAGTGCCGTTCATCGTCTACGCCGACCTGGAGTGCGTCCCACGTAAGACAGAATCCGATTAGAAAGACGCATCGTCGTACGCGTATCAGCGGTGAACGCGTATGAAGCGTTTACCATAGCATAGGCTATTACGTACGATGCACGTACGACGACACATTATTGTCGTATTACTTCCGTCGCGATGAAGGCTGTATAACGTTTCGCGCAACAACTCAACTATTTGGCACATCGCGTGAAAAATATCGTATCCATCAACGTGCCCATGGAAACGTTGTCTAAATAGCAATGGGAAACATACTATAGCGCGACGCGTTGTCACATCTGCGAGAAACCATTCGCGCCGGACGAGGAGTCCGCGATCATTGTCATCTCACTGGTAGATACCGCGGTCCAGCGCATTCAAATTGTAACTTAAATTATAAAAATTCATTCTATATTCCGATCGTATTTTATAATTTATCGGGCTATGAAGCCCATTTTATAATTAAGGAAATTGCTACTGCATACGGATGGACATGTAGATGTACTACCGATAACGAAGGAAAAATATATTTCATTCACTAAACATGTCGATAGCACTAAAGACAAAAATGAAAAAAATTTTCGAAAAAATGGTGTAAAATTAAGATTCATTGATTCTTTCAAATTTCTAAATGCAAGCTTCGATAAATTGGCGTCGTATCTCGACAAAGATAAATTAAAAATTGTACATTCCGAATTTTGCAAGCTTAACGCGAAGGATTTCGATCTTCTCACATGAAAAGGTGTCTTTCCGTATGAATACATAGACTGCGTTGAAAAATTGCAGGACACGCGCTTACCGCGCGAATTATTTTTCAATTGACAGGCGATACCGTATCCGAGAGCGATTACGTTCATCACGCCGTGAACATATGGCAGCGATTCTTCATCCGAACGCTCGGCGAGTACAGTGATTTGTACTTGAAAACTGATGTTATTAGCCGACATTTTTGAAATAGTTGCATCGCGAGTTACTGTCTCGATCCCGCGCATTATTATATATTGCAAGGTTTCACGCCATGCTGAAACATACGCATGTAAGATTCGAACTCACCGACATTGATATGGTCATGTTCATCGAGCGCGGTACACGCGGCGATCTCAGTCAATGTTCCAGCAGATACATACAGGCTAATAACAAGTACATGCGTTCATTCGATCCATCGAAATCATCGTCGTACTTGATGTACTACGATGTGAATAATTTGTACGGATGGGCGATGTGTTAACCTTTGCCATACGCCGAATTTCAATGGATCGAAGATGTTGTGAACTTTGACGTGAGCGCGATCGCTCCGGATTTATCCACCGGTTATATTCTCGAGGTCGATCTCGAGTATCCGCAGCATCTACACGACCGACACACTGATCTACCTTTCTGCTCAACGCGCGATAAACTGTCCGGCAAGTGCGAAGATAAACTTCTAGCAACGTTGTATGATAAACAGCATTACGTCATCCACTAACCTGCAGCAATGTACTCGTTACGGTCTTCACGTAACAAAGATCCACCGGGTGCTACAATTCGTTCAATCTCCATTACATTGAACACTCCGCGATTACATTGAACACTCAATACACAATTTAGAAAGCGCGCACAATTTAAAAAACGATTCCGAAAAAAATTTATATAAACTAATGAACAACGCGGTATTCGGTAAACCATGGAGAATATGCGCAATCACGTTGATGTAAAATTAATAACAAAATGGGACGGACGATACGGCGCGGAGGCAATGATCGCAAAATGCGAATTTTCACAGCCGCAATGTCTTTGCAGAAAATTTGATCGCCGTCGAAATGCACAAACTCGAGGTAAAGTTCAACAAGCCGATTTGTGGATATGTGGATATGTGCATATTCGATATATCGAAAGTCTGCTTGTACGAATTTCACCATGAGTATATGTCATCGATGTATCGCGACAAATGCAAGATCATGTACACCGACACGGACAGTCTCATTTACCATGCGACAATATTTACGAATATCATATTTAAGAATATGAAACGCGATGTTGCTAAATTCTACTACTACGAGCGATTATCCGGCCTGATGAAGTACGAAAATAATGCGATAATGGCCGAATTCGTTGGATTGAGAGCAAAGATGTACGCGGTGAGAGTGGACGGCAAGAAGAACACTAAAAAGGCGAAAGGTAAAGAATAATGTCGTAGCGCGAACGATAACGTATGATTACAAGTGGTGTTTGAACGAAGAGATCGAAATGACTCGCCGTCAATCGTGTATACGATCTGAATTACTCGAGGTATACACGATATTCGAATCGAAAATCGCTCTGAGTCCATACGACAACAAAAGATATATCGTACTAGACTCGACGGAGACGTTATTGTGAAGAATATTTTTGTAATATATTGTGATGTGAAGTTACCGGTCATATGCTTGCTAATCTTGATGATGCACCCGTAGAAAAAGTTTACATTAAGGACCTCAAAGCTTATTATGTCCCTAATGAAAGTCTTCTTAAATCCGAACTCTTAACTAAGACTTAAAGGAGCTATCGAAAAATCCCAGGCGTGAATCTAGTGAAAATTCTCCAAAAGAAAGGAGCTATATCTCGGATTTTCGCTACTAATTGCAAGGATGTATGGGACCCCAATAAAAGAAGATCTTAATTTAGATTTGTGAACTTAATAGTATCCCATTCTCTCTTTCCTATTCCTTGTTTCGGGCTCGCCGGAGAACTAGGTAAACTTGTTGGAGGGGGAGGGGGAAGGGAGGACAGTCAGTTGTTACCGTTGTTCTATGTGCGTCACTAGAGCGATAAAGATGGCGAGAGTTAAGTGGGGGCTAGTGATATAAAGGGTGGCCGAGCCCATCAAAAATTTTAAGTAACGAGTATTATACATTTTGTTGGAGGAGGGAAGGGGGGAAGAGACTTGGTCGGTCTCGAGTGTAGACTGTTCTAGGAAACTTTTTTGTGTACTTTGCTGTTGTTTCATTTTTCATTTTTTTAGTCTCATTTTGTTCTTAGGACCGAATTTGGCAACATTTGAGGAAGAAGAAGAGGCCGGGTAGGACATATTGTGTCCTCTCTTTTGCTGAAACTCGCGAGGAAGTTGATCTACTAAGAGCAAACTCCGACTTTGAGAATAAATTGTTGGGGAAAAGCGGCTGATGACGCTTGTGATACCTCTTTGATCCTTTCCGGAAGAGAGAGTTGTGACGTGACGTTTTTCATTCGTCACTGTGTCGTGGATTAGCCAAGTGGATTCTGGGTCCTCCCAATTCGTGAGGGCGAGTAACAAGCATATGAGTGCTACCATTCATGCGCCATTAAATTTATTTTTCTTCTCTATTTTTTTTGTATTATTTTTCTGCGAGAATTATTGCCAGGATCAATAGCTGTGTGCATTGATTGTGTTGAAGCTGTTTCATCCGATTGCCAGCAGGGAAGAGGATCGCCGAAGAGAACCAAGGAGACTCCGGATTACGCCTAATAGTGGAGATACACAGGTCGTATCGCTCTTCTAAACTTGCTGCCTGCATCTACTACTTACTTATCCTTTTAGTGTCTCTCCTGTTTTACAGAGAAAACGGAGGATGCCGAGAGATCAAGATGAGATAGTTTCTTAAGAAGACAATTAGTTAGAACCAGCGAGAAGATCACGGCGGACTCAGGCTCGAACCAAAAGAACTGCCTCAAGTAGAAAAAGCTCCGTACGAGACAAAAGTAGAGTCCCGGGCAAGAAGACTACCCGAGCGAAATTCGGATTCCACACCAAGTCGCGGGAAGCTATATTGCCACGGACCCACGCGATTCACGCCGCTATCGGCCAATCAGGCGCTGGGGGGCCTCGCTCCCGTAAAGCAGCACGGCCTGTGCATCCCTCGCCGGGGTTTGCCGAAATTACTTGCCTTGTGGCACGAATTGTGGACAGATTGTGAGAGGACGAAGGATCCAGGATCGAGAGCGAGGTAAGTGCTATCGATTATTAAAGTAAGCTGAGCGGAAATAAAGAAAAGAGCAGAAAGGAGTTATCGAAGGGATAGAAGAATCGCCGATGCGTAGAAATTCTGTAAAGTCGCTGATTCCCGACAATCTGATCTCAAGCAAATAGTCGAATTTGACCTGAAAGGCTAAGGTCTGTACAGGGAGTTACCGCGAGTGATTAATCTTTTAGCTGTCATTTGCTCGAATCACATAGATTTTTGTATTCAGTTTGCGCAGAGTTTGTCGCCCACAGCGAAGTCGCCTTGTTAATGTGATTGTTAAATCGCCATCTTGCATTGTACGCCGCCATTTGGTGTAGAGTAGAGAAAATTATTGTACAATGTCTGGCGGAAAGCTAGGATTGTTGCTGTAAACTTTGATCGACTGATGAATTTGGGATAACTCTTGTGATAATTGCTTGTTTCACATTTGTTTGTGTGTGACGCTGATGTTACCTTGTATGGAAGGCTCGCTCACCAAGGCGTGTAATAACGATGACTGTCTTTGTTGTAATAATTTAAACTTTATTCATTAGTCAGAATTAAGATTTATTCGAAGCAGGCGGTAGCCAATGCTTGTAATGCAATGACTGATGTGTTCTATTAGACGCGTATAACTTACACTTGGTACGACTTCGAATATATTCTCGCAGCCGTTAGGCAGAATTCTTATTGCGAGCAGCAAGACCGGTAAATCTCACCGGAAACTTAGCAAATTCTCGCGCACCGAATGTCCTTACAGTATGCGTAACAAAATACATATCGGTAACGTTACAAAATACAGCGTTGAAACTTCAATATGATTCGCTCTGAATATTCGGGATACAATCCTTTAAGCGCGAATATCGATGATCCATATTGATCGGGATCGGGAAATGAACTGAACTTTCGCATGCGGAACGTATGAGCGACAGTCGACTTTTCGAGTGTCGTGCAAGAGGGAGGTCATCTGAGATAGACAGCGTGATCAGAAAAGAAACAAGTACACGCATGTTTTGAACAAAATGTCGCAGGCATGATTGAACAGAGACGACTCGGTGTCTATGAGCTGTTTATCCATCTTGCCATCCCCGAGAATATATATATAAATTAACGATGATTCCGGAATATATCGCCTATCTCAAATGTAGGCATTCAAAATATTAGGTATGGGAAAAAGTTCGTGGCGTTTTTCCCGTTAGATGGCATTAAAAAAACGCCACGAACTTTTTCCTACCTAATAATTCACAAAGCAAGACACAATAATGGTATAACAACAAAAATGATTTGATACAGAATACAAAAATCATGACGCAATACAATTGAAGCTTACGATTCGCGATACCGGTAACATCAAGCACATTCAACAATAGCTCCCGCTGTGAATTTTTAGATATTGATCATGAGTAGAAAACAAAGTTCATAATTGGTCGAAAACAAGTTTCATAATTGGTCGCTTGTACTCGAAACGACCTGTTTTTACAGTTACAATGCGAGTCAAATCGTCATCGTCGGGATGACACGCCGTGATCTGACTGAGTTCCCATTGGCTCGGTGGAGCCAGAGGATTACGCACGAGAACGATTTGGCCGGTTGCTGGTCAACGCGCCATTTTGGGCATTAATGAAGGGCAAATAATCATTGGATCAAGACCTCCAAAAATCTTCGATTATTTATTGAACCATTTGGCAACGCGAAAGTCTATTTTCATTGAAGTCAAGTTGGTGGGCGTGATAAGAGAGATTCCGACCAAAAAATGATCGAGTGTCAGAACGTAAGATCGTTGAGATTATCAGAAGTGGGAGCGATCGGGCGCGAATTAAGATATGCCTCGATCCGACAAAGAAGCGTAGACATCTCTTCAAAAGTGTGGAGGCCAATGCATCATTTTAAATGATGCTTGACACTTTTAACGCCGGCTTTCCACAGACCGCCGGAGTGCGGTGATGCAGGGGATAGAAAGTTCTGCCACGCAGTTCTGTCAGTAGCGAGTCGATTGCGGAAGTTATGATCGCGAATTGCTTTAGCATGTGTATCGGACAATTCACGATCGACATTGTGAAATGTGGTTCCGTTATCGAAATATACGGATATCGGTAGTCCCCGGCGAGAAAGAAATCATTAATACGCTACTACAAAAGTAGGAGAGGTATAATTGCTGATAAGCTCTAAATGTAGAGCTTTGATCATGAGGTATATGAATAACGCGACATAGGCCTTTTGCGATTTATGCCGACCGGGAGTCGTTCGGATAGCGATCAGACCTGCGTAATGAACGCCAGTATGGACAAATGCGCGAGCGATTCGGTTGACTCTTGCAGTCGGAAGGTACGCATGAACGCCGACGTGCCCATGTTTGACGGGCACGTCGGCGTTCATGCATACATGGTATGTACTCGTAAAGAACGGATCAAATAGTGACGCGGGCCCAGAGAATTTAGAATTCGTGTCGCAATGACGCTAGCGTTAATTGAGAACTGGTATGCAATGTTCTAAGATAATGGTGCTGAATAGTTAATACTAATAGCGGGTGTGCGCGTAAGACGATGAGGTCCTTCGTCGCTCCTGAGAAGCAAGCTCGATAGAGTTTTCCTCGAATGCGAATAAATCCATTCTCGTCCATCTAAGGATTGAAAGCAGAAAGTATTCCTAAGATTTAAAGGTACTCATCGTCTTGAAGAATCTTATGAGTGGCTAAACTATGATCCGCGGGATCGAGATCGGACAACAGAGCGATGGCGTAGTTCGCCCATTTTCGAAAGCGAAAGCCTCCTTTTTTTTAGTAAATAACTCTCTCAATTGATCGTGTGTTTGACAAGCAAGAATCTGATCTGCGCCAAAAGCGCAATCGTCAACATATGTTTGATAACGTACAACTGCGAGCGGAAATTCGGCACCTTCATCATTTCTATAAGTTGTTCTAAGACAAAGCCCCGAAGGGTTAAATAAGGAGCGGCGACTGTGCAGTAGGTAACGGTAAGAAGGCAGTAATCCGTGATTGGTCTAGGAGTAATTTGTCACATAATGCGCTGATAGTCGGTGTCCCAGGAGTTAACTAAGATTTGCCGATACATTTTGGTGATATTGGCGTAAACACGTAACGGTATTAGCGCCACTGCATTAAGACGGTAACAAAATCCCTTTGAAGTTTAGGGTAAATGAGCATACGGTCGTTCAACAATGTCCCGTTTGAGATGCGGCATAAAACATTGAAGATAAGCGGGTGGTTGCACTGCTGTCATGTAAGACAGCCTGATCCGGAATATAATAAGTTTGCTCTAGTTTGACAATTGCTGTCGGTGGACAGACTTTTAGTCATATGACCGAGGGTTTCATGCAAGAAATTCGCGATACTCGCGTAAGCGTTAATCTCAAATTAAGTTGTTCCAAGCGAAAACTCGAAACAGCAATAGAGCGATTCATCTATCGAGATATGTACATTTTTAAACGATAATCGGACGATATAACATCCCTCGGGCGTACGGGAATGTGTGGTTCCGAAGTGTTTTGCATTAGGGTTCTTCAAGTCTCTGAGGAGTTTTCTGAGGCACTTCCTCAATTTTCCAGAAGCAATGAAGATCACGATCGAGAGTTTCAAGAATAACTCCATGATGCACAAGTGCGGAAATTGATTCAATGGTCGGAAACGAGGCTATTGGTTTAGAAAGAATCCAATCGAGAGTAATATTTCGCTCGATAGGTTCATATGCGGAACCTTTTCGAACACCGTTCGAAAAACGAGCATGCCGAATAGATCGGCATTATGATATCGATCGGATTCAAACTCATGAGATCACGATCAGCAAGTTCGGCGACGTGTTTCCAATGTACGCAATATCGACTCGATTCGGTAGATATTTCGTTAATGAGCGAAGTATAAACGCAGTTGTAGTATAGGTTCATCGATACGCCGGAGTAATCGTAATCTAGGCAGTGATGCACGACGAACTGCATTTCGCTAATGCCGGTAATGGAAACGGAACGATTAATTTTCGAAAGGCGGAGGCGTTGAGCAAGCGATTCGGAGATAAACATAAAGATGGATCCCTGATCAAAGAGCGCGCGAACGGTGACAAAATGTTTATAAGGCGAATAAACTCGCACACGCGGTCGCGAGCAAGATTTTGGAGCTCGACGGTTTTCGGATAATAAGTGCGTAGCGACAACTACACATTCGCTATTCGGTTACACTTTCGCTACTCGTGGGTGCGGATGTCGACGGTTGCTTAATGTCGACAGGCTTAACCGTAACCGTAAAAAAACGGAATTATCGGAAAATATAACAACGTATGATGTCGTTTACTACGCGACATGTGCGAGGATGTACAATCTTTCACAGCATGTTTTGTACTGAAATAGTTCACACAGCGTTTCTAGTTTTCAATGAATTCAAAAACGGGCGTTTCTCGATTGAACACATAATTATTGGATCGCACGACACCGCACGACTGGACATGCACGATTGGACACCGCACAGTTGGACACTGCATTATTGGACACGCATTGCTGGACACCGCATTATTGGACACACATTGCTGGACATTGCATAATTTTATACCATACGTAAAAAAATTCTTTAAAAAATTTGTCATTCGATGTATAAATTATCCACATTTAAGATAAGGACCTCCTAATATGTACATACGTATATACTGATATCCAAATGCCTTATGGCTCACCGATCGGCTTATAGCTTTTTTTACTAAGTCAATGATTTCTATCTGTACGTAATTCATATGTTTATTTCATATCTTGACGCATTTATGAAGATTTTAAAAAGTTTTAGATTTATCATACATATTTAATAACGTTTATTTAGGCTGTGTCCCCATGGAGAAAGAAACAGCGGAACGAAATATTGACAGAAAAGATATAGAATAAGACTTCTTTCTTCATGAGGGACATAGTCTTATATGTCACATCGTACACATATAGGGGCATTGCTTTCTTTTAACATTTCGAGGTTTTTTATCGATATGTACTTGATATTAAAATATGTATGTTGTTATATATATTTTATATAAAGTGAAGATACATCGTGAAAATGAAATTATAAAAGAGCATTAAGGCTGAATATCACTGAGTGCGTCACACGTCGTGAAAGAAAGAGAGAAATTTATATATATATATATATATATACACAACCCCTCTCTCCTTTGACGATGCGACGCGTTACGCGCTCAGTAGAAATATATCATGAAGCATTACATGTGAAGAAAGAATGTGTTATGAAGGTTAGATAATCTGTTATGCAATGACCTATTATTATCTGGGCATCAAGAACGGCAGCTGTGTTGATTAGATGAAGTTGAACCATTGTGCGCGGAAATCGTAGGCTTGGCAAAGAGCAAAATCAATCTTATCGAGTTGGAAATCGCAGACACGAGAATACGTAAGGCCCAGACGGGTAATATCCTCGGCGAGGGAAATTCCCGGCAAGGAATCGGGGACCAAGGGTGATGTGCTCTCGGAAAGACTGAAGAATTCCTTGAGCACAAGAATCGAGTTTTTGTCCGATGCGGAAATCGGAGATTCGACTTCTAGATGTCGAGCTGTCACCGATGTAGTGGTAATAGACAGATTCCTAGAGGTTGGGTCATCGGGGCGTGAGGATGTTAAGGTGGGAACGCTGCGTCCTGGATGGGACGGATTAATTCTATATGATGCAGTGTCCCTCCGTCCTTGCTGAGAAACTCGCAAGGGAGAGGAATCTACTGGCATGTCATCTGTCAGGATTTTTTACCAAGGCGTCGCCTCCAGTATTTCGGTGCCTGGCGGTTGGCCAACTGCCGAAAGACGGAGGACGGATCCTTCCTCTGCTTCAACTGTAATCAGAGAAGACATAAGGCCTTCGAGTGCAGAACCAAGTTGCGCTGACTACAGGGCAGACTTGACTGAACGCTCCCCTTTTAATACAGGGTGGCTTAGCGAGAGAAATAGGGCGTCTATGGTAGATCGGGAGACTGAACTGCCGTCCAGCCCGGAGATAATAAACGTTGATCTTTCCAATGACTAAAATAGGTCAAATTAATGTAAACCAGTCCAAGCTCGCGCAAAATTTAATTGAGCGGATTTGTGAGGACTGATGGCCTCTCTTTTTGTTATTGTAGGGAAAATTCTCCGTTGAATACTCCGTTCCCCCAGGGAGAGGGACGAGATTATGTGGGACTCCTCCGCCCGACCGGATTAGCCAATTGGACCTAACCGGAGCTGGACTGATTAATCCGACAGCAACTGGCGGAGACCTAAAATGCCATCTCTCTTCGCCATCTATCCCAACCAGTCGTTAGTGAGGGCGGTGAATCCCCGTCCAACTATCCCTTAACTGGACCAGGCCAGAGTCTGAAGCGCCGATATAGCAAGCCCCAGACCCCCGTCGAGTATCGGCATGTATCAGCCAATCTTCGAGCGTATACGCGTCTGCCCATCTGCCGGAGAGACAATGATTGGGCTAGCGATAGGTGACGCGGAAGATGGAGAAGAGAATGGACTCACCTTCCCCTACAAAGTCCCAGATCCAAAGACCAACGCATCTCGGGTGCGCTCGTACGCTCTTTACCAACACAGATACTGGCTAAAATATCCATGGTCCGTAAATATCTACGTCGCATGGAAGTCAACTCGCCCCCTCCCCTCCCCATCCAGCTTTCTATGTGAGGGCGAATAGCCTCGACTGTTCTCCGGCCGAAGTGACCGGGCCGCGCGAGCTACGCTTTATCCATCGATCAAGGATTCGAGCGCGCAAAGTAACCGCAGAAACAGTAACGAATTGCCTCATTTTGCCGCGAGTATCCGCTTTTTCATCGCCTTTTTTTTTATCGTCTTCTTCTTCAATTTCATGCCCATGCCGATCTTGGCTTTCATCGCTGCCTAGACGGCATTAGCGATTCTCTCGCTCAGAGCCGAATTACTCACGTAATGTACGTCTTCTTAACTAGTATCTTGTCTGCCGCGTGTCTATCGGTGAGATTATTGCTGTGCAAAAACGCAATATCGTGTTCTCCGCCGCGTCCAGCGGATTTATGTCTGCGTCATCTGTGGCTAATCGTTTCGTAAGTCGAGTGCTCGCAAAACTGATAGCCCGGAATATGTAGCTCGAAAGGAAGCGCGTTTATCGCTCGATTCAACAGACTGCCGCCCGACGCTGACATTCACTACAATCCTTTATCTTAGGTGCGGAGCCATCGATATCCCCTGTCACAGCTGATTGTAGTGCTCGTCGCAGTAACGATAGGTTCGAACCTTTGAATCTGTCTTCACTTGTTCCGGCTTGTCCCAGACGTGTTTGATATGTCGCCGTACACGCGTAAGAGTACCTTCAGTATATATTGGAACTGCTCGGCGCTCAAGTCTCGAATATCGGAAGGATGATACAGCGCGAGATACATTTTGTTACTACACTAGATTCGCGCGCCTTCAAATAATCATTCGAGAGCGCACAGCCCATAGTGTGAGCATGAAATTCGTGCTGCAACCGCTGACGATACGCGTCACGAACTGCAACGCGAAATCACGAATGATGGGAAGCAGCACGGAAAAGCAAGCACGGCGAAATGCTGCCGAATACTATATGCGCGATCATTTGCGGTCCGTCGAAGATTAACGTTCTCATAAGGTTACTCGAGAGCCCGAACAGTACGTTTCCAGAACATGTACGTCTACTCGTTGCCAAAGTATCGATATTTTGAAAATTTATTTTATTGTCTATCGACAAAATCGGATATTTTACGTTCTCCAACAACAACGATGTCGTTCCACCGAGCGAAGCGCGCCCAAATTCTATTTTTATCTTTGATGACGCAGCATGCGACAAGTAGGATGCGGTAAGAAAATACTTTTCGAACGCCGCCGCTACTTCTATCTCTGTCAGACGTACGCGAGGATACCTAAACATCTGATACGCGACAACGCGAACCTGTTGATCCTGTTCAAACAAAATTATATCAACTTAAAACATGTTTACAACGATCACGTGAATACCGACATGTCATACGATGAATTTTGTTTGTTGTGTCGCGACTGTTGGCAAAAAAAAAATTTTTAGTAATAGACAAGGACAGTGCGCTTAAAGACGGGAGATACAGAAAGGGATTTAACGAGTTCGCGATACTGTAACATGGCTAGTTGTCGATACTTCGCCAGAGACTAACATGATTGAGTGCGCGCGCGTGAAAAAATTGCGAGGAAGATCGAGAAGACGAGCGAGTCGATTCGCAAGAAACATCGCGCTCTAAAGACCGATAGAATCGAGGAGGACAGGTATTTTAAACCTATTATCAAACCTCTGCAGCAGATTATTGACAGTCCCGTGCACGCGATAAAGAGACAATCGCGCGACGATAACGCAGCGTCTGCCTCCAAGCGTGAGAGAAAAGAGGAGGAGGAGGAAGAGGAGGAGAGAGAGAGAGAGAAAGCGAGCGAGATGTTCCGCGACCCGCGTAAATCCGATCGCACGATCGTGTTCAGCTAATAACGTCCACACCGCGTATCAAAATCGTACCGATGATAGAGTCGTTGGACAATGTTTTCGAAACGACGGAAGACTCGCTAGCGATGAAGATTCAAAGATTCGGTTGCAAACAGAAGATCGAAAGGCATTACGAGTCGGCTTGAGCCCGCTAGGGCTCAAAAGTACGTCGAGGCTGAAGAGAACGCGAGATAAACAGAAGAGCGATGTAGATTATGTGTACGGCGTTTACTTATACAAGGATGGATGATGTTTGGCAATGTTTCGATGGATGATGCGGACAACATAATTATCGATGGTGTACATCAGTATACCTGATTTTTACGAATTGATTTTCAAGAGAATTTCCGACGATCTCCTCTACATGGAAGACGATATGAACAAGTACAAGAACATGCTACTAGCGACGAACGCGCACAAACACAAGCATCAATCGCAAGGCCGATTATTGAGCAATAGGAGATACAAATACAAATACGTAATCGCGTCGTTGATGTCGATCACACCCAAGAAATAGAAGAAGAAATCTGGAAAGAGATTACTTCATGCAATGATATTGAATGACAACGCAATTGATGACGTGCATTGGGATGATCCCAACGAGCTGGTGGATCGTCTACGATTGTTCGCATCAAGCGGATAACAACGCTCACGACGAGATGTTGTCGAGTAGCCATTGAGGAACTTCGCGAAGCCGGTCTTATTATAAATTAAATCGCGTATAGACGAAATGAGTCAGTCGAGTGGTGTCAGTGAGAAAAAAAATCTTTTGCTCTGTGTATTACGTGTTCAATCATGAAAAAGAGATTCAGCGAAAAGAGAAAAATTAGCTCTGAGAGACGTCGATTCGTCGAGGAATTGCAAGTTCCGGCGAGAAGAAATTTTCCGCGAAGGCGTGTCATAGTTCGAGGATACGATGGCAAGCTGATATCGTCGAGATGCGTCCGTACTCAGACTTCAACAGAGGCCACCACTACATACTCACCGTCATCGATGTGTTGAGCAAGTACGCGTGGGCCGTACCGCTCAAGAGCAAGGGTGGAAGCGAAACGGCTGATACTATCGCTGAGATAATTCGAGCGAGTGGAAAATATCCGAAAAATTTACAAACGGATGTGGGGAAGAAATTTTACAACGCCGATGTGCAGAAAATCTTGAAAAACCACGACGTTAATCACTATTCCACGTATTCAAATTGAAAGCGTCAGTAGTCGAGCGATTCAATCGCACGTTCAAAAACAACATGTGGAAGTGTTTACATTCAACGGCAATTACAAGTGGATTGACGAGCTACCGCGTCTCGTATCAGACAACGCGCACAAGGCATGCAATCTGCCGACATAACTCTCGCGATCGCTGAAAGACTCTTGGACACGATGTACAGCGCAATAAAAATTGCTCCATCAAAATTTAAAGTGGGCGATTCGGTACGCGTGAACAAGTACAAGATGATTTTTGAGAAGGGTTAAACACTAAATTGGACCACCGAGGTTTATAATCGTTAAGATACAGCGTATCCAATCCCGCAATAATCTATCTACTCGAGGATTATCGCGGAAAATCCGTCGCTTGAGCGTTTTACGAGCATGAGTTGCATACTCATCCGGACGTGTATCTCATGGAGAAAGTACTGTTGGAAAGGAGATAAGGTATACATCAAGTGGTTAGGATTCGATGGACCACAATTCATGGATACATAAAAACAATGTCATTTGATAAAATTTTGATTCGTGTATTTTTATTTCTATATATAAAAAATATATCAGTATAAATATATAAATATATTTTTTTTATTATCCTTTCCATCTTCGTTTTGAAATATACAGATATAAATGTATGATACATGAAATGAAAAATAATAGTAATATAAATAGTACTACATAAAACATAATAATAATAATACTTATATAAATGTAAAAAAAATATGCATTACGTGTAAATTAAAATAATAGTACATAATAGTAATATGCATAAATAATAAAAAAATATGGGATACATAAAATGTAAAATTGAAATACTAGTAGTATATAAATGTTAAAAACATATGTATTATATGAAAGTATAATAATCGTAATACTAATAATAAATTCTATTACATAAAAACATGCTAATAATACTTGTATAAATGTGAAAAAAGTATAAAATACAATAAGTAATACATAATAGTAACATATATTACAAAGGTATCCAATGTCCCCACGGTAATGTCTCTCCATCGAATCCGGTACGACGTATCGTTTGTCGTCATATGGACTCAGAGCGATTTTCGATTCGAATATCGTGTGTACCTCGAGTAATTCAGATCGTATACACGATTGACGGCGAGTCATTTCGATCTCTTCGTTCAAACACCACATGTAATCATACGTTATCGTTCGCGCTACGACGTTATTCTTTACCTTTCGCCTTTTTAGTGTTCTTCTTGCCGTCCACTCTCACCGCGTACATCTTTGCTCTCAATCCAACGAATTCGGCCATTATCGCATTATTTTCGTACTTCATCAGGCCGGGTACTTTTTTATTCGCGAGAGACATACCGTACACGTTGTCTGCCGGATAATCGCTCATAGTAGTAGAATTTAGCAATATCGCGTTTCATATTCTTAAATATGATATTCGTAAATATTGTCGCATGGTAAATGAGACTGTCCGTGTCGGTGTACATGATCTTGTATTTGTCGCGATACATCGATGACATGTATTCATGGTGAAATTTGTACAAGCAGACTTTCGATATATCGAATATGTACATACCCACATAAATCGGCTTGTTGAATTTTACCTCGAGTTTGTGCATTTCGACGGCGATCAAATTTTCCGCAAAGACACTGCGGCTGTGAAAATTCGGTTTCGCGATCATTGCCTCCGCACCGTATCGTCCGTCCCATTTTGTTATTAATTTTACATCAACGTGATTGCGCATATTCTCCATGGTTTACCGAATACCGCGTTGTTGTACCGCGTTGTTGTATGGCGTTTACCTATACATAGGCTGATGTTTGGCAATAAACGTTTTGATGTGGATGACGCGTGACAACATAATTATCGACGCCGTACGATACTCTACACCCGCCTACACCCGGTCTTTACGAGTTGATTTTCAAGAGAATTCCTGATGATGTCCTGTACACGGAAAACGATATGCACAAGTACAAGAGCATGCTATTGGTGACGAACGCACACAAACACAAGTACCAGCAGGGTCGATTATTGAGCAACAGGGGATACAAGTACAAACACATAATTGCGCCGTTGTCATCACACCCATGAAACAGAAGAAAAAATCTGGAAAAGGATTACCTCACGCAATGACATTGAATGACAACGCGATCGATTACGTGCACTGTGACAATCCTAACGAATTGGTGGATCGTTTACGATTGCTTGACGATTCGCACCGAGCGAGCAACAACGCTCACGAGATATTGTCGATCTTCGAGAAACTTCATGAAGCCAGTGTTATTATAAATTAAATCGCATATAGATGAAACGAGTCAATCGAGTGGCGTGAGAAAAAATACTTTTGCCCCGTTTATTACGCGTCGAATCAAAAAGAAATCTGATAAAAAGAAAGAAAATATTAACTTCGAAAGACATCGGCTCGTCGAAGAATTGCACGTTCCTGCGAGAAAAAAATTTTCCGCGAAGGCGCGCATAGTTCGGGGATACGATGATCTATGGCAGGCTAATATCGCTTGTATTCGGACAGCAGAGGCTACTACTATACCACTCACCATCATCAATGTATTGAGCAAGTACATGTGAGCCGTACACTCAAGAGCAAGAATGGAGCGTGACGGCTGACTATCGTTGAGATCGAGTGGAAGATGTCCGAAAAATTTACAAACGAATATGGAGGAAGAGTTTTAGAACCGCCGATGTGCAGAAAATCTTGAAAAAACATGAAGTTAATTACTATTCCATGTATTCGATGTTGTAAGCATCAGTGGTTGAGCGGTTCAATCGCACGCTCAAGAATGATGATATGGAAGATGTTTATGCTCAACTGCAATTATAAGGTGGGTCAACGAGCTGCAGCGTCTCGTGTCAGATTACAATGCGCATAAGCATCGCATCATCGACATACGATCCGCCGATGTAATTCCACGGTAACGCCTCCATCAAGTCTGATACGACGTCGTTTATCGCTGTTTATCATCGTATAGACTCAAAGCGATTTCGATTCGGATATCGTGTACAGCTTGTGCAGTTTAGGTCGTATACACGATTGGCGGTTCGATCTCTTCGTTCAAACACCGCATATAATCGTCGTTATCGTTTGCGCTACGACATTATCCTTTGCGCCTTTCGCCTTCTTAATCCTTCTTGTCATTCACTCTCACCGCGTACATCCTTGCTCCAACGAATTCGATTATGTCGCACCGTTATTTTCATCCTTCATCAGATCAGGTATTTTTTTGTTCGCGAGAGATACCGTACGCCATGTTTGTCCATTGGATAATCACTCGTGTCGAATCTAGCGATATCGCATTTTAGTCTCATAAACGTCCTCGCACTCGACGCAGTATATAAAACTGTCCGTGTTGGTGTACATAATTTTGTCGCGAAACAATATATACTCGCAGTGAAATTCATACAAGCAGTCCGTCGATATGTTGAGTATATACTTACCCACGTAAATCGGTTTGTTGAACTTAACCTCGAGTTTGCGCAGTTCGACGGCGAAATTTTCCGCAAAGACGCTACGGCTGTGGAAATTCGGTTTTGCGATCATTACCTCCGCCATACCGTTCTATTTTGTTAATAACTTCGTCAACGTGATTGCGCATATTCTCCATAGTTTTATCGAATACAGCGTTAATTTATATAATTTTTCTCGAAATCGTTTTTTAGCGAGTTTTAAACTGTGTATTAAGTTCAATGCACTCGCGAAAGGCAGATTCAGCAAATTATAGTACCCGATGGATCTTTGTTACGCGAAAACTATGACGAGTACATCGCTGCAAGTTTTGATAGTGGACGTAACGTTGCTTATCGTACAGCGTCGCTAGAAGTTTCCGTACTTGACGGACGGCTTATCACGCGTCGGACAGAAAGGTAGATCAGTGTGTTGGTCGTGTAGATACTGTGAATACTTGAGATTGACTTCGAGAATGTAACCGAGCGAATCTGGAGCGATCGCGCTCACATTAAAATTCACAGCGTCTTCGATCTATCGAAATTCGGCGTATGGCAATGGTTGACACATCACCCATATAAATTGTTAACATCGTAATACATCAAGACAATGGTTTCAATGAGTCGTACAGACATGTACTTGTTAGCTTGCGCGTATCTACCGAAATATTGTTTGAGGCCGCCTCGTATAGCGCTTGATGAACATGATCATCTCGATGTCAGTGAATAACTCAAACTTGACGTGCGTATGTATTTAACATCGCGTCCCACGTGAAACCAGGCAATGTGTAATAATGCGCAAGATCGAGATACGTAACTCGTGACACAACTTTCGCGGAAATTTTCGAAAATGTCGGCCAATAACAAGACATTGCTTTTCAAGTACATCACTGTACTCACCGAGCGTTCGGATGGAGAATCGCTTCCAGACGTTCGCACGTGAGCGTAATCGCTCTCAGATACTGTAGCGCCCGTTAATGAACTGTAAAATGATTCGCGCGGTGGTAAGTGCGTGTCCTGTAATTTTTCGACACAGTCAACGTACTCGTACGAAAAAACACCTTTACGAGTCAGTAATTCAAATTTTTCATCTGATAATGTTGAAAATTTGGAATAATTTTTAATTTGTCTCTGCTTAGAAACGACGCCAATTTATCGAGGCTTATAGTGAGAAATTTAAATGAACCGTAATTTTTCGCGAGTCTGCTCTCTCGACGGCATCTTTAACATTTTTAGTGAACGAAATATATTTTTCTTTGGTTATCGGTAACACGTTTACATGTTCATCATACCTGGATAGCAATTTCTTTAATTATAAAATGCGCATCGTAATCCGATAAATATAGATAAATTATGAAAAACGGTCGGAATATATAATGAATTTTTAATTAAGATTACAATTTGCATGCGCACGGTATCACTCGGTGAGATGGCAATGATCGCGGATCCACATGTCGTCCGACGCGAACGGTTTCTTGCAAATGTGACACCGCGTCGCGCTACGGTATGCTTTCCATTGTTGTTTCGGCAACGTTTCCATGGGCACGTTGGCGGATATAATATAATATTTTTTGCACAATGCGCCAAGTCTTGGAATTGTCGCGCGAACCACGCTATACAGTTTTTATCGCGACGAAACCGATATGACGATAACGTATTGTCGTACGAACATCGTAGTATCCTATATTAAATATAAAATTTTTGATATGTGTACGACGACACATCTTCCCTGTCGGATTCCATAGAACGCTTCACTTCAAGTCAGCATAGATGAATGGGACGCGCTCCTTAGTGCAGTCATTTCCAAATTCGAGCCTACGCTTGGCAGTCGGATAGCGCAGTCGTTCGTTTTCTCACAATCCATTACATGCGACTGCAATTTTTTGTTAGTATTGAAGTGCAAGCTGCACTCTGAAAAAAACAAAAATTTTAATTATTATCATTATTTTATTAATAAGACGGAAAAATATAATAATTTTTTCATATGTACTTACCGATCACAGAAAAATTTCTTCTTCTTGTCCCTAATTTGTGATCTCACGGAACAGATTTTTATCCACGCAAAATGCCCAACATCATCATCGTGTGAAACTTGCATGTTGACGTGTTTCTCCTTCTTGTCAGTAATGAGTTGTAGAGGAAGGACTTGTTTATTCTTGGTATCGTACACATTAATTGACACATCATTCAAATCTGGAAATGTCTTTTAAAGTCATTGAAAATTCGATATCTGCAAAATTTAACACTGTATAATGCGGATATGATGATTCCCGATCAGCATTTCGTTCTGCGGGGTACACAGTGGCCACCACCGACCACGTGAAGTACGCATTATCTGTCGAACACTGATCATCACTCGTTTCATCGTTATTTTTCGTGACACTTCGATGACATCCCGCGCGCAGGGGATTTAGTTTATTTACATTGATAGTCAAATTCAATATACGTGACAATCTCCATCCGCTGTTACGTTCATGGAACTTTTCAAGTGATGTCAATGTGGGCTCGATGACGTGCTGCTCGTACCACTCACGCAGATCTCACGTACATCTCAATGTTATTAGTGTTTATACTCTTAATGTCATGTTTGTTGTTCGTCGCAAACTCACCGTTGAACACAGTGTTTACTTTTACACTATCGTATCTTTCTATATAGCTTTCTATATATCTCGCACACGCTCGAGCACTATTTCTCTCATATCTTCCAAAAACCGCCACGGCTCAATGTAATCCACGTTGACCACTGCACCTGTCAATATACGATTCTCGAACGCGGCATCAGTCTCTCGCCAGACAAGAGATCTTTCGTCGCGACTCGCACCAAACGCCACGTACACAAAATATTTTAATTGTGTCTTTGCACCAGCGATCCTCGCCACCACGGATTGTCTGTGTCCAATGGCGAGACGCGAACGCTTGGCACGACAAAGTTCTTCGAGTCACTTAATGCACTCGTCGTATCATTGTAGCCACGCGAAACACTCCACCAGAGCACTAGTGGAGTGTTTCGCGTGGCTACAACGATCTACCTGGCCCTGCTCCAGCAGTTTGTGTTCCATTCGCTCGTGATTTTTCATATCTTTTCACATAACAGATATACCATATAAACATATCAATGTGTATGATTTGGAATTGATAATTACGTAAATTTAATCTTCCATGTCATTGTACGATTCGTGATGTTACTGGATGGAACATATAGCGAAGTTCATCCACACATGGATATGAAACGTGTATTATTTCAATGTCATAAAATGTAATTATTGTATGATATTATCTACATTAAAGTATATCTATATTAAAGTATGTAAGAGATAGTAAGTTTATTCAATTTTTATAAAATTTTGATTGTACATTTTATACGTTATGTACTTTTTTTTAGATCTATTTACATATTTTCTATTTTCTATAGCGCATCTTCTCATCTTCGAAATCTCGCTACATATCTTGATAAAGATATATGTATTGACATTGACAGCGTATAAATTCTTGGACATCGTCGTCGACCTACGTCGACCTACGTCTCATGTAGAAATTGCGATCAACGATAATTGAGGCAACCGCATAATCCTGCCTCATGCTATGTGGAAGGCGTCTATCGAAAGACAGTGCAGATATTGAGCGATTAATGCAGTCAACTATTCCATCATCATCATCGATTCAAGACCTGAATGTACAATAGAACTTGTTAAAGTATGTGATACGAAAAATGTAAAATTGTCATTGCATGATACATGCTTGTACATGAAATCAACAACCATATTTTTCTTATTCAAGCTCGAGCAATGTGTCGAACACGCGTACTATAAACTAAATCAATGTACGCACGGTATTAGTGAAAAATTCAAATTTCAACAATATTTTGTATCATTTTTAGACAAAATTGTATTACTAGTAAACGTGATGCAACACTTTGCATCAAATTTATGATAAAAATTTTATTATAAAACGTGAACTAGTGATCTATGGTTTAAATTATATTATACATGCTGCATTAAATATTAGATAACTAAATCTATATTAAAAAATATTATAAATCTATATTAAAAAATATACATATTTCTTTGAAAATTTATCTTTTCCCTAATCCCTTGATTATTCCTTCTTCATATCTTCATGATAATAAATTACTTAATAAGAAAGCGCGATCGACTTATATCATTAAAATATTATTAAAATTATGCTCGTATTATTCTCTTGTAAAATAGCGTCATAAAAGTCGTAAAATGAATACCATATCTTTTTAATAAAATCGCGTAAAAGAATATATATCAACAATTTATGACTATATTATTTTACCAAAATTGTATTAACAATAAATGTGATATATTAAAAGATGACGTGAAGTTTTTAATGAAACTTCAATCATGGAGTGTGAATTAGTAATGTTCGTTTCAGATGAAATTGTATACACTGCGTTATATTTAAAGAAATAAATTAATGTTTTACTAATAAATTTATGTTTAAAAATGTATAATATGACACTTAGATATACTGAATTTTTAAAATTATTTTCAGTCTCCTTTTTCCCTGCCTTTATTCGGCAGTTTAGAACTATATATGATAAGAAGGCGTGCAATTTTTCCTCAAATAAGTTAATCAAATTATTAAAATAAAAATTGAATAATAAGAAATTATAATTCTAGTCTCAATTTCTTTCTGAGTTTCCTCCACAATCCTAAAAAAAATCCTAAATATTTTCGCTCTTTTCTATGACTACTTTTCATCTGCTTGTCACGTAACTTTGAAACCTGTTTCTCCTTATCGCGAGTGGAAGAAAATCTTCCTTCTCTATACTTGTTTAGAATTAATTGATAATATGATAGCTGTTCAGTAGTATGACGTAGTATAGTATTCGATAACTATTTAATAATAGTTTATAATGGTTTGATAATTAGGAACGCTCAACTATTTGTATTACATTACATTACTAAAAATATTATTATAATTAGTAGCTAAATTAAAATCATTGCTGTTATATCATTAAGAAATCGTTAAACAAATACCATATTTATTTAATAAAATTGTTAGCAAGAAGAAAAGAGAACGTGGGAGAGAATATAAGAGAAGAAGAAAGACTGCGAATACTACGGCGAATATAAGACTACAACGGATGGGACATATATCATTATGCATACTATTTGGCAATGTCGCAATGTATCAAAATTACATTCATGATGTCATCGCGAAATATGTCGTTGAATTAATACATTGAATGTCCTTAAAAAAATCTTTTATTACACTAACAAAACTGTCACATATCGGCTCTTGTATTTTTGATCTCTCATTTGTTAGTTGAACAATTTCATATGCGTTCCTGAAGAAATATGATGGAGGAGATGAAACTTAGAAAGAGCTCGGCAATGTTACTGCATCAGATGGACCGCAATGCTTTTCAAGCATGTATGCGATTCCATGAGATTTTACATTCTTATTTAAGAGAGAGAGTTTTATAAACAGTAAGTTTTTATTTTATAAATTTTTTTATATCTTTTCTCTACAGTTTATTTATCTGGTTTCCTTTTTTCTCTATTATATAATACTTTCTTCTGCAGAGCATCTTCTTGTAATAAACCCCGTAATACACCTCGTATATTAGGAAGAAGATTTACACTCCTACAGCTTATAAATACCTGTACGTCGGAATCATCTGTGTCTTTTGTGGAAATTGCAATTGGCGACATTTTTTAATGTAACAACATAATCTTACGTGCAATGTGGAAGGCTTTCATCGAAAGATACGTGGATTGAGCGGTTTGTGCAATCAATCGTACCTTCATCATTATTGGTCCAAAATCTAATGAAATCGTGTGATGTGAATAATGTGGTCAAATTAACACTGCACGAAACATGTCTGTATATGAAACCATCAACTGTACTCTTCATGTTCGAACTCAAACATTGTGTCAAGAACGCATATTCTGAGCTGTGCTAGTATACGGATCGTCAATATTAGATAGGGAAAAAGTTCGTGTTGTTTTTCTCGTTATATCTAACTTAAACTTTTTCTTATACTTAATATTTTGTAACACTTGTACGCATTACACTGCGTCACCGCTCTCACCGTGACACAAGCCATCACGGAAAACGTAATTCTCTGCCACGGATGCCCAGAAGCAATAATTTCCAACGGAACGCAATTTAAATCGCTGTAATTAATCAAGTTGCTACAATCGAAATTAAACACGCCAGCATACGCAATGCAATCCGGTCGAGCGTACGAACTAAATAATCAAGACGATAATCGCACAGTACGTGGAGCGTAGCCTCAAGAACTGGGACGCATACCGAAGTTCCAATTCACCTTTAACTCGACTCGACACGACACCGGGTATACGCAGCATACCTAAACCTAGGATGTAAACTGCTGTTGCCTGTAAACGCGAACAACATACGACAAATTATCGCATCTCCGCCTGACACCACCCGCCGTCACTTCGAGAAAGCGTACGAATAAACCTAGCCAAGGCCTTCTCGAGACAGTAAAAATACTACAATCTGAGACAAAGACCGTGGAAATCGAAAATCGGCGATCCGGTATAAAAAAAAAGAGCATCTGCTATCGAATAAAAACGTGGCAAACATCAAGTTCGCGCTAAAAGATCCGTTCGAGATACGGCGCATGTCTCCTGTCATATTCGATTTGCAAGACCGTAGATGGCACCGACACATGCACATGAAGGATTTAAAGCCCCACCGAATAATGAAACCGATGACACCTAAACAAACTGATTCTCGGATGACGAGGATAGCAATAACAACAGTGAAAACGACAGCGATGATGATGAAAAATAATCAAAACACTCAACATAGAGCCAGCACAGGACGACGTTCTCCGAGAATTGGACGTTCCTCCAGGAGGAATACGATCCGGAATGAGAGCGGCAAGGCTAAGGGTCACGCTAGACGACCCTTGGCCTTGTCTACTAGCCGCATGATACCTACCCGCATGGAAGGAGGCACCTATTGTCTGACGCAGGCAACGGACCGAAAGATAGGGTAAATTATCCTGGCTCACGCAACTGCTACCGCTTCTATCACCACGGAAGCCATCAGGACTGAAGTCGATCCATGCTACAACCAGAAGGACCTCTATCACCCCTCCGATCACGATCAAGGTCGAACCGGGACACACTACGCTGCCCACATCGCAGTACAAGACGCGATTGAGGGGAAGCCGTTGGCACATACGCTTCAACAGGAATAGGATCGTTCGCTCTGTTAAGCGCAAATAAAAACAGTGCCTTAAATTTAGGCACTGTTTGAGGAGGGAGATGATGTAACAATGCACCCCGAAGCCGCATTGTATCGGCGTCAACATCCTGCCGGATGCTGCCGCAACGAGCGGCACTGGTCACTTGCGAGCGATGAGAACGCGGTGCGCTCGAAAAAGACTAAAACATAATTCACAGATCACAATCGTTCGGCAAGAAGCCGAGAGCGATCGCAAAAAAACCGAACGGTGTTTCTTTCGCTCGTATCACAAATCGGCGGAAATCGCCGAATAACTCCATAATAACGAGCGGAAGCAACACTCGAATAAGCCGTGCTTATAGTGCGAAGCACTCTCTTTTTATTTCGCCGCTTTTCCAATGATCAGCTCCGATTCCACTCATTACCACTAGCTTCTAGACCGATCTGCAATGCGGGGTAGAGCGTACTCTGCCTCCATTGAGCGTTTTTAACCGGCTTCCTCTGTACCACCTGCACCGACAAGAACCCGGGGATAGAGCATTCTCCGCCTCTCAAGCGTTCTCGACAGTCGGTTGCAGCCGCCGCTATCCTCGCCGGCCTTAGCACTAGATTAGGGGTTGAGTGTTCTCAATCTCTGCCGAACATTCTCGACCGCCGATCGTCGATTACTCTCATCGCATCCCTCGCCTTGCGAATACACGCTCTGCGCGCCATGTCTGCGTCCGAGATACGCCGCTGCTGGCTATACTCGCGACCGCGAATACGCGAATCGGGGCGTCTTCAGCGCGCGCGCGCATATCTATTATAAGATATTATACGCACATCACTACGATCAATAAATACACATTACATTCATTGCAACCAGCCGATTTGTATTTCTCCCCCCCTTGAATCTCTTTATTACGTCCGACCGCCGTCTGTATCCGACGAGCTAGTCCGCGCAAAAGTCAAATTGTTATATAAGATCTATCCGGAAGGGAGAGATGTCTAGCGTACCAAGATCGTGGATCTACACGCTAAGTAAATCTTCGATCATTGCCGAGATGGAGATTCATGGACTAAATATCGAAGATACGTTGGATGAGCTGCGAGGTTGTCTGAGTGCATTCGTGGAAGGGAATCCAGGGAATTTTTCAGGCTCGAGCACCGCCCCCGCGAGACCGATATGCCTCTGACGCATCCGTCGCAAATCTTAGCGTGAACCCTTTCGCGAATCCGACCGCCTCACCAGTCCTGAAGATTGGCCTGCTAAGATCATAAACCAGATGCGGAAATGAGATTTCCAGTTCGAGGGAAAAGATTCGTGGACGTTCTAAGAACGCGTGGAGGAGCTCAAGAACGATTATGAGCTCACCGAACAATTCTTTAGGGGACTATCGGTACTACTAAAGGGCGACGCGCAAACATGGTGCCGGATAAACTGTCGATGGGAAAGCTGGGATGATTTTATCAACAGCTTCAAAGCCTCGCACGGATGATTTCCAATTGTTCAAAGACGCGCATGCCCGAAAACAAAAATTGGGGGAAATATTTTTCAAATATTTACTCTACCGCATTAATAGCCCTAATGCTCCGCGCCGAAATAATGATCGAATCGCGATAATTAGATTATCTGTATCGCAATACTTCTCCTACCAGTGGCGTCCGATGATCCGATGTGCACTCTCGATCCGAGAATTAAGTCGCGAAGCCGTCACGTGCCTCTCGGCCCTCGGAAAAGCCGAAGCGAAAAGTGAGGGGAGAACGAGAGAAACCGTGACACACCGACCATCGCCGCTGTTTAGTCGCGATGAATGTTGCTGGCGGTGTAAGTAACGAGGGCACACCCGATTCGACTGCAGGCGCTCGTTAAAAAAATTCTGCTTGCAATGTAACGTCTTAACAAAGAACTGCCATTCACCGCCGGAAAACGGACTGCCAATCAGAGAAGCTGGCCCACGGAATAAGATTCACGCCCCGGCCGCACCTGGATATCCATATCCGAAGTCGTGGAAATTCTGTCAGATACCGAAGGACTCCTTTATAAACAAGAATACCGCACGCAAGCTCGAACGAATACAATTTTCCACCGACGAGGTAGAAGTGCAACTCGTCGACGGCCAGACAATCTCGCTGCTCGCGGTCGCGTGAGCCTGCTCATCGTGTTCGCCGACCGCGAGATTTGGCATCCCTTTCACATAATGCTAACGTTAAAAAGCACGGTCCTAATCAGCGTCGACCTGTGGGCGAAGCTCGGATTCGTGATCCACCCTCTCGAGCTCCTGCCGGCAACACACCGCGTAACCGTCGTAGTGGGGCTCGCGCAGGGGGGGGGCGAAAATGAGCGCCGCGATTTGCAGACATTCCTCTGCAGCTGAATTGCCACGGTTCGACATCGTGCAAGGCCCTATTCACCTTACGCAACACCACATTTGTGTTAAATGTGGTGTTGCAGGAACCAGACTAATCAAACAACGATCATGCAGACGGTCGATGACAAAGTCGAAAACATACTGCACGAAGGAATAATTGAACCAGCTACGAGCCCATGAAGGGCTCGCCGATCATGGTCGTTAAGAAAAAAAACGAGAAGAATCGATTTTGCATTGATTTCTGCAGATCAACGAAATCACATCAATATCTGACGCATATCCTCTACCGCAGATAACCGCGACCTTAGATAAATGGGGGAGGGATAAACGCGATATTTGACGATTTGAAGAACAGGTATTGGCAGATATCGCCTGATAGCAAGCCATTACCGCTTTTATAACGGGAAAAGACCTATCAGTTCACGATCACGCCCTTCGACTTGCAATCAACACCCGCGATCTTCTACAGATTATTAGATAATGTACTAAAATCGGAGTTAGAGTCACACATATTTGTTTACCTAGACGATACCGTCGATTTCTAGGACTTCGTTATCGTGGCCGCTTCTCTTACTGCGATAACACATAAGAACGCTCGATGGAAGTGGGAGGAAACCGCGTACAACCAATTGAAAATCACGCTCAGAAAACCGATCGCTCCGGTTCTCGTATGCCCCGATCACAAAACGATTTTTCCTGCAAACTGACGTGAATAGCACCAGATTAGGACTCGTCTTGACTCAAAAATTTTCGCGAGGGGAAACGCGTGATCGCCTATGCAAGCCGAACACTAAATCCGACCGAACGCAAATACAGTGCCACAGAGCTCGAGTGCTTCGCCGAGTGAGGTATACGAGGAATGAAGGACTACTTGGAAGAATATCTCTTTACAGTGATCATCAACTACCAGTCTCTACGATGGCTACAGAGACTAGAATCCCTCACTGGCCGGTTCGATCGTTGGGCGTTCGAGTTCCAGCAGTATGATCTAGAAATGAAATATCGCAAAGGGACCCTGAATCGCGTAGCCGACGCCCTGTCCCGCGTTACCGCTGTCGCAAGCGAGACTCCACGTACCGCAAATTGTTCAAAGCGATACACGAAAACTCGACTCAGACTTCGAAATCATCGGGACAAGCTCTATTATCTTGCACGACCTCAATTTCGAGGAAACGCCACTGAAATGTTAATGGAAGCAGTGTGCCCCAAAGGACTGACGCGCGGAAATTATACGCGAAAATCATTATGAGGCAACGACTGAGCATCTAGGAATAGCGAAGACTCTGTTCCGAATCCTGGTTTATTACTGGCCTGGAATGATCCCCAACATAACGCGATACGTGTGGAGCTGCTAGAACTTGCGACATAAAGCGTTGCAGGCAAAATCGGCAGGCATGCTCCATGCGACAGTCACGCACCGGCCAACAACAAGTAACCATAGACCTGATAGAGCCTCTCCGCCGCTCAAAGAAAGGCCACTCCTAGTTACATAACATGCAGGACCGATTCTCGAAGTGGGTGAAATTACGCCGCGCCATCCCTGCCGTGACACAAGCCATCACGGAAAACGTAATTTTCCGCCATGGATGCCCAGAGGCAATAATTTCCGACAATGGAACGCAATAAAGAGGTTCAGGCAAGAAGAAGAGATGTATAAATCGGTTGCAAGGAATATAATGTGTATTTATTGACCGTAGTGGTGTGCGTGTATATTCGTATGCGTGCGTGTGCGTGTGTGTGCGTGTGCGTGTGAGCACGTATTTAGGCTCACGGGCTCGCTGGATGCGTTGGAAGGATATAGCGCTTGACGTGGAGCGGAGCGCGGGAGGTCGCGAGTATAGTCAGCAGCGGTGTGTTGCGGATGCGGATGTGACGCGCAGGGCGTGTGTTCGCGAGGCGAGAGATGCGATGAGAGGCTCGGCGGTCGGCGGCCGAGAACGCTCGGCCAAGACTGAGAACATTCAACTTAGTCTAGTGCTGAGGCCGGCGAGGATACAACCGACTGTCGAGAACGTTCGACGGAAGCGGAGTACGCTTTATTCCCAGGTTCTTGTCGGTGCAGGCGGTATCGAGTGCGAAGGAAGCCGGTCGGTAACTATCGAGAACGCTCGACGGAGGCAAAGTACGTTCTACTTCGAGTCGCGTTGCGGATTGGTCTGATGATAATGAGGAATGGAATCGGAGCTGGTAGTCAGAAAAGCGGCGGAATAAAAAGACAGCGCCTCGCGCTATATGCACGGCTTTTATTCGACTGTTGCTCCCGTTGTATTGTTATGGCATCGGCGATTTCCGTCGATTTATGATACGAGTGGAAGACACACCGTTTGGTTTTCTGCGGTCACTCTCAGCTTCTTGCCAAACGGCTATTACTTGTGAATTACGTTTTAATTTTTTTTGAGCGCACCACGCTTTCATCGCTCGTAATTTGAGGATGCACAACAGTTTTAAGTGAAAATGGTATCATCAATAAATGTGATGCTGTAGATTTTTTGCGTAAAATTTATAATAAAAAATCAAACATAGAGTGTTAGTTAATAGTTTATACTTTAGATAATATTGTAAACAGTTTGAAAAGTACATTTTATTGCTAATCGGAAGTAGGTGCTTAAAATTCGATTGAAATTAAATTAAATTAAATTAAGTTCCTGCTTATAAATATTATAAGACCTATGTAATAAGAACTATAAATTGTAAAATATATAATTGTAAAATTACGTTATATATAAAAGTAAATGCATATTTAAATTATATATCTGGGTGTATGACATTATTTATTTCTTTCTTATTATCGTAGCGCTATCATATTACACGCCAGCATCTTCACGCTTAATTGTACTACGACAAACGGTATTAAGCGTCACAACCGTATTAAGCATTCTCTCTATTTAAATCATTAAATAAAAACCGTATATATAAAATATATTTGCGTGCGAAAAAAACATACGCGGGAACGCGGCGGGAAAGATGACGAAACATAAGAGGAAGAGAGATGGTAAATATGCAAGCCTTTGTTACCGATGCATTTTTGGCGGCGGGTGACAAAAAAAATACGGAACGCATAGCGGAATATCATCATGTTTGTGTAATCAATCGATCGGAGTCCTGTGTTTATGTAAACAGCGATGCCGTCGACCGGGACCTTTCTCATGCTTTTCCCCTTCTTCCTCGCGTCTACGAGAACCCCCTGCGCTCCGCGCTCCCTTCTAACCCCATAGGTTAGAACCCGCCTAGTATCCCTACTTACATCTTCGCTTTGAGTCCAATAAAATCAGTCATTATCGCATCATTCTCATCCTTCGTGAGACCGGGTACTTCCTTATTCGCGAGAGGCATACGTGTTGTCCATCGAATAATCGCTCGTGTCGACTCTACCGATATCACGTTTTGTCGTCTCGTAAACGTCTTCGCGATATATAAGACACTGTGTCGGTGTACATGATTTTGTATTTCGCGAAAATCGGTGACATGTACTTGTGGTGTAATTCGAACGAGATTTTTGATATGTCGAGTATACATACCCATATAAATCGATTTGTTGAACTTCATCTCGAGTTTGCAATTTGACGGCGATCAAATTTTCCGCAAAGATGCTACGACTGTGAAAATTCGGCTTCGCGGATTGCCACGCCGTATTGTCTATCCCATTTTACTATTAATTTTATGTCTATATGATTTTAAACGTTTTCCATAGTTTTGCCGAATACCGCGTTATTCATTAATTTATTCATAAATTTTTCTCGAAATCGTTTTTCGCGCGCGTTCTGAGTATTAAGTTCAGCGTAATCACGGAGCCAGACGAATTGATTGAATTGTAACACTCGATGGATCTTTGTCACGCGAAAACTGACGAATACTTTGCGGCAGGTTACGATAGTGGATGACGTAACTGTTTATTATACAGCGTCACTAAAAGTTTATCCCCGCGTTTACCAAGCAACTTATCATGCGTTGGACAGAAAGATAGGTATGTCAATCGCAGATGTTACGGAGATCAATCTCAAGAATATAACTGGGTCAAAGACTCTGCAAATTTTGATGCAATCGCTCCGATTCGCCCGAAGATCGCCGTTTGGCAGCGGTTAACACATCGCCCATCCGAACAGATTATTCAAGTCATAGTTATAATGTATGATGATAGTTTCGAGTCGTATGAACGCATGTACTTGTTATTAGCTTGCGTGTATCTGAACATTGGCTGAAGCCACCACGTATACCGTGCTCGATTACAATATCGATGTCGACTCAAATTACGCACGTATGTTTCAGCATGGCATCCCACGTGAAACCAGGCAAGGAGTCCAGGCGGAATCGAGACCGTAACTCACGACACAACCCGCGACTCGCGGAAATTTTTTAAAAGCTGTCTAATAAAAAACATCCGTTTTCAAGTACAGATCATTGTACTCGCTGAGCGTTCGAATAGAAAATCGCTGCCAGACGTTTGCAGCGTGAGCATAATCGCTCTCGGATACGGTGCCGCCTGTCAATGAATTGAAAAGTGATTTACGCGATGGTAAGCGCGTGTCCTCTAACTTTTCGACGCAGTCAACATATTCGTACGAAAAAAAATAAAGGACTGTCTTTACGTGAAAAGATCGAAATCCTCCGCGCTGAGCGTTTGCAAAAGTCTGACTATGTAACTTTAGTTTATCTTTATCGAAATACGACGCTAATTTATCGATGCTCGTACTTAGAAATTGAAAGAATCGAACCTCAATTTTATACTAATTTTTTTGAAAGTTATTTTCATTTTTATCTTTAGTGCTATCGACATGTTTAGTGAATAAAATGTATTTTTCTTTCGTTATAGAAAGGAGATCTACATTTTTATCATACGTAGTAGTAATTTTTGTAATTATAAAATGTGCATCATAGCCCGATAAATTGTGAAATACGACCGGAATGTAGAATGAATTTTTATAATTTAAGTTACAATTTGCATACGTTGGGCCGCGGTATCTACCGGTGAGATGATAATAATCGCGTATCCGCGTGTTATCCGGAGCGAACGGTTTCTCACAGACAACGCGTCGCGCTACGATATGTCTCCCATTGTTGTTTTCCACGTTAGCAGATATTTTTCACACGAAACGCCTCTTGGAGTTGCCGCACGAACTACGCTATACAGTCTTCATCCTCAGATGGAATTGATATGACGATAACGCGTCGTCGTACGAGCATCACACTCGTACATCATATCCTACACTAAACACTTTATGTTATTAATACGCGTACGACGCATCTTCTCTCATGGATTTTGTCTTCCGCAGAAAACGCACTTCAGGTCAGCGTAGACGATAAACGGCACTTGTTTTCCTGGTTACAGTAATTTCCAAATTCGAGCCATTTTTCGTTCTTGCTCGGCAGTCGAACAGCGCAGTCGTTCATTTTGCCGCAATTCACTGCGACTGTAATTTTTCGCTCATACTGAAGTAATGAAGACATCTAAAAAAACAAAAATTATTATTATTATTATTATTATTTCAAGAAAATTATAATTTTTTTATTATACATATTGGTCGCAAAAAAATTTTATGTGCTCCATTCTGGTTAATTGATTTCACGAGAAGGGACAGATTCTTGATTCACGCAAAGTGGCCGACATCATCTTATAAATACAGCATGTTGATGTGCTTCTCCTTCTTGTTACTTGTCAGCCACAGAGGAATCTGTTTATTTTCGATGCCATATACGTTGATGGACACCAAGTTCAAATTTCGGAATGTCTTTTAACATTATTGGAAATTCGATATCCACGAGATTTAACACTGCCGTGTAATGCGGATCCGATGATTTATGATTCACATTTCTTTCTGTGGGGTACAAAGCGGCAATTACTATGCGAAGCACACATTGTCCATAGATTTTACATTGATTATCACCTTCTTCAGCATAATTTCTCACGGCACTTTGATTCCGTGTGTTAGGATTTAGTTTCTTCACGTTAACAATCAAGTTGAGAATTTCCGATAGCGCGCACCCGCTATCGCATTCCTGGAATTCTTCGAGTGACGCCAATGTGGGCTCGATGACGCGCTGCTCGTACCACTTGCGCATATCGATACATCGATATATAATATGTACACACACACATAAAATTTTATATATAATAAAGATAGGGAATATCTGCATAAACATCAGCATAAATAACTTTTATTTCTAATGTTTATATATTCATACATTGTAATACTCATACATGCAATATTCTAATATTGTATATATAATATTGTATATTGTCACTAATATCTGTACATTTCGGAATGTAAAACTTATCTCTTTAGCAAAAAGAGGTAGTTACATATAGAGTTTCCACCGAGAGTTAGGTCGGGCGCTAATTGACTAGTCACAGTTGAATATTCCCCTCTTGCAATCGAATGAGAGGGAATGTTCGACTGTGGTTGATCAGTTCTTGCACTCTGATCTAACTTTAATCCTCAATGGAAACTTAATCATATGTATATGTGCATTGTATATGTGCAATATATATATGTATTCATGTGGCACGTTTGGCACATGTAACCTGAAATGACATTAGATCATAACGGAAAGTGCTACTACGACCTGTAGTATACTGTCTACTGTCAGTAAAATCTGTATTTTACGTTACATATATTACAAATTTTTAGTATTGACAGTGTGACTTAGAACGCAATCATTTTTTACTGCGATCTGTAATGTTAACACACAACATGTGAGCATTTACAAACAAACCGAGCGACTGGAAACGGCGCGCGACTGGAAATGGGAATGCTCACAGCACATGAGAGCCTGAATCTCCAGAGGGCGTAAGCGGACGATACAAAATCTATTTTATCGAATTTGATCAAATTCGGCCGTTATCCAGTATCCCCTTAAAATATTATTAATTCTAAAATTATTATTATTATTATTATTATTATTAATACTGAATTATTATTATTATTATTAATACTGAAGAACATAAAATACAAAAAGATATATAAGAAACGTTACTCTTTGCCACCGCAATTAGTATACAAATAAAATCTGTGTTTATCATACATGGGTAGGCACATCGGACGTTTTTCCCTCGTTTTTTATTTTTATTTGAAGAATACTATTTACTGATCTTTTATTCTGATCTTTTATTTAAATAATTGAAGGATTGATTTCATCGATGCAGCAATTCTATTTTATACTACGCGGAGAGTCAGTAATCACATCTCTTGCTAACATTCATCTTCCGACTCCACATTATCAAAGATCTTATTTTCGGTATCACTCATTGTCAGTAAAGAATCGTAAAATATCTCAGAAAGTATGCATTTTTGAGAAAAATGTCTTAAACTAAAATGGTAGGGTTTAATAAGATGTATTTACTGGTTTTTTTTGGTTTGATCTTGAGTGGCATCAACTTTGATTTGACCTTGATAATGTCGTAGCATCCAATCAAACCAATAAAACTGATAATAATAAATATTTCTTATTAATCACTTTTGTCTAAGACATTTTTCTCAAAAATGCATACTTTCCGAGATATTAAACTATTTCTAGATTTTTTGTATATTTTTAAATGCTCATTAGTTGAGTTCTGAGGCTCATTAGCGGGAATGGCTTTACGGATATTCATTTGGCAGACTCCTCGCTGTAATTTTGATCAAAATCGGTGAAGAGTAGAGCGTAGCCTCTCCTTATGAGTATGAATATCGCATTCATTATTTTTACGTATCTATAATGTATAATGAAAAATGAATTGAAAAATTCACATTCATATTTACATTATATTTCACGAAACAAGTAATTCAATACAAAAGTATAAAACATAATTTTTTAAACGAAAACGCGTTTGTCATACTTACTGATGTTTTGACGAGAAAAAATACCTTCTGCATGAACTATTGCTAGACGCATACTAACGATTCTAATAACAAGCTGAGCATCTACTCTCTTTATCTAGAGTGGAAACGGCAGAACACGCTCTTCCGAAGCCAGGAAGATTTTAAAATCTAGTATGAAAAATGATGCTGTCATTTTGACCCACGGTGACTTGAAAAATTAAGTATTTTTTAGCTATTAGTGTGAAAATTTGATTTGAATTTGATTCTTTTTCGAATCAGGGTTCGATTCAATTTGATAAAGATTTCAGATTCGATTTGATTCGATTCCTTGCAAAGGATTGATTCACATACCTCTACTTTTATACTATTATAATTAACTGCTTAATATTTTATTAGTTAAATAGTATCGTATACTGTCCTTTATCTTTATCCATTAATATGAAGATATAAATTAATTTCCGATTATAATATAATAAAATAAAAAAATAGCTTTTATATGCTACTATAAAATTATAGAAATTACAAAGGAACTAAATTATAAAGAAACTTATAAGTGAAAAATCGATTCACTACAATGCACATCGAGCTTATTAAAGAGTTTGTTCATGCTATATCCTCTAGCTTTATTTTCTATATTTTCGGTTACAATATAAGCATTAATTACCACAAAGAATCTAACAGTTGTCAATGAATGATTTATGCGTTATTGAATTTATCATTTCTTTCTGAATTATCGTTTCTCTTCCTGTTGTATTTCTTTGACATGTTGTTTAACGCATGGCAGTTACCAAGACAATTTTGAACAATAAGAATCGATATAATAATATGACAATCATTTATTTGAAGTTTCAACGAATATTATATATCCTTCGAGTACTTGGGACTTTTACTAATACATGGCCATTATATCCAGATGTTGGAAAAAATGAGTATATTCTTCGTAATATTTATTATTATGTTGCTACCTTCATATTGATGACAGTATGGATACCAATGATAATTAGTGCATATAAGAATCGAAATGATGTCGGCGTATTAATGAAAAATATGTCTCATATAGCGGCTATTACAGAAGCTGTACTTAATTCAATTTTATGCAGAATTAAAAAAAAGCAATTGCAGGTAAATTACATTTATCATTAAGAAAGTATTTTTGATAGAATTGTTACATTTTGTAGACTTCATGATTTTTTTCTTTCAACGGAATTTGTCCATGACTTTTGACATTTATAAGGAACAAGTATAGTCATACAAAAAAATTAAAATTTAAAGAACTTCTTTTTTCTTTATATATATATATATATATATATATATATACTATATATATATATATATATCTATTA
>NW_012130066.1:9576743-9585358 GCF_000143395.1 Atta cephalotes | reverse complement strand
CGTAAGTATAGTATATATATATATATATATATATATATATATATATATAAGCTATAGAAGCTGTAAATTTGAGCATTTGACAAATTTTATTCAAAACTCAAAAATTTCAATCAGAAAAGTGTCAAATATTACTTATGCCTGGCTGAAAATGATAAACTGTGAAAAGTGGAAACCTGGAAATTTTTAGAAATGAAAATCTGTTAAAATAAACAAATCATGAATAATTTCCTTTTCTAAGGAAAAAGAATAAAAACACTATAAAATATATATCTATCACGCAATAGTAAAGCTGTTACCTGAGATTGATAAAGATTCCTCTCTAATATAAGAAAACAGGCGCCAAATCGTGCCAAATCATAAAATTCGTAAGGTCATGTGTTAGGAATGAATCTGCTTATGGATATCCAGCATCGTACTCATGATTGGCAACGATCACCTCACATCCAATAACTCGAAAAGCTAATAGCAATTACACAAATCGAAAATTCAACGTTTTTTGATCGTGAAATAAACAAATTTTGGGTAAATTTTGATGCACTAATTACAAATCTGACTCCGAAAATGTCGTGTCACATCAAGTTTTTGAGATATTCCAATTTAAACATACAAAAAATGAGGCTTTGATTCAAAGCCCTTGGAGATACTTTCAATCTAAGAAATGTTTACAATTTTTTTATCTTTGTCCAGTTGCCTCCCCCCTCCTCATCATGTTGAAATAAAAAAACACATAGCTCAGAATTTGGAGCAATTTATAAGCTTCCAAACTCCGCAAAAAAAAATTTTTGAACTCGTTCTGGTTAGCAGGAATATTAATTTAAAGGTGAGTGGACATCCACTCAGCCGCTCCATCTTTTAAAAAACAATAGAAAATCGTTCATAGGTTCAAAAATAGGAGCTCTTTATGAATTCTTAAATCAGTGCTCTTTCTATTTTTAAGCTATATCTTGAGAGAACTATGTTGTTCCAAAATAAAACAATAAATCATTTTTTTATGGGAAATTTTAAAAAAATTTCTTTATTAATAAAAAATTGGAGAATTGTTATACAATATACATATTATATGTATTATGATTTTTCTCTATGATATGTATTATGATGTATCCTCTTTTTAATAAGAAAAATTTTTTATTTTATTGTAAAACAGTTTTAATATATATATAGTTTTAATGTATATATAGTTTTAATGTATATATAGTTATTAATTTTTTGCTGATTAAACTTATGTCGTGTTAGTTATTTTGCATTCAAAAAGACAGTTTAAAATCACTAATTGTGAATTTTAAGAAAAAATTTATATTTTTATCCAGAACGATATTTAATAAAATATCTAATATTTATCATGTAGATTACATTATGGATGATTTTATTTCATTATTGTTTTAATTTGAATTAAATAAAGTAATGACAATTATTCATAATTAAACCCCATGTACTTATAGATAAACCCACCAAATGCTTTATTTTTTATTGGCGTTACTATATCCCATAAGAACAATAAAAATTATTTGCGCATGCATATCGTAATATAACAGAATTATAATTGATGATAAACATCTAAAAATTCTTCATAATTCCTAATTCTGAGCCTACGAACGATTTCCTATTGTCAATATTAAGAGATGGAGGAAAGGGGGAGAGGTTGAATGGACGTTCATTCAGCCCTCCCATCTTTAAATTAAGATTCCTGCTAACTGGGACGAGTTTAAAAATTTTTTTGAGGATTTTGGACACTCATAAATTGCTCCAAATTCTGAACTATGCGTTTTTTTATTTTGGCATGGAAGGCCCAGCTGAAAATAGATATGCTAGGAAGATTCTAACCCTGGTCCTCTGAGGGGAGCGTGGAACGCGGGAGATAGTCGTTGGCGAGGGAAAGCAGAGCGCAGGGGATACTCGTAGGTGAGGAAAAGCGGGGGGAGTACTCATAAGCGAGGAGAGCGCCTAAAAAAATTATAATAAATTATATAAAATAAATTTTACCTTCTTCTCGTCTTCCTTCTCCTGAGCTTCCTCCTTCTCCTCCATCATTATCTCTTCTCTTCCATCGCCACTACCATCATCACTACCACCATCACCACCTCCTTCTCCTCTTCCTTTTTCTCTTCCTCTTCCGCCTCCATGGAGATGTGAAGTTCCACCTCGTCCTGCAGACGGATAGAGAAGCTCCATCATGAATGCGACGTATTCATCTGTATCAACATTGTTGAGATATACAGGCCCAGGGTTGAGATACACGACTTTTTCTTCTTCACCCTTCTCCTTCCAATCATCGATGATAATGATTTCTTTCTCCTCCTCGCATAGGAAGACATTCTCTTCCATGTAGACATCCTCTTCGACGAGGATATCCTCCTCCCCAATTAATTTTATTTTTTGAAATGGGAGCATGTAGATTTCCATGTCTTTTTTTTCTTCATACACAAATTATCATGTGAACTGCTTAATGGCGGAATATTTTTTTGCAGTTTATAAATTTAAAAATCAATCGTAATATATTACAATACACTGCTCTTCGTAAGTATTATACTCGCGCACGCAGACAAGACTCGGCGCAACGACACTAGTGTGGTTACTTTTTATGCGAGATCGCGAGTTGCGAGGGATTGAGAATATTAGACCTCAATAACAAACCGATCAGATTCTACATATGCATCGATACATATCAATCGATAGCAGTAAGATAGTCCACTCAAATTGTGTTATATTATTCGTGCACGCAGACAAGACTCGGCAAAGACTGACGCCGAGAAGCATTCTTTGCCATAGTTATGTTGTTTAGGATACGTTTTACTTTTGCGCTACACAGGAAATTATGGTAAAAACATTTAAGATCATAAATAAATGTTTAGCCTATAGAACTATAGGACTCTGTAGTTATAGACACTATAAAAAAATCGTAGGTAACAAGAGCTAGCACGTTAGAAAAAGAAAAAGTGCGATAGAGTACAAGTACTCTTATATCTTTTTATTCCCTATCTTTTTTTCCTTTTATTTTTTATGACTTAGTTTTTCACAATACGTTGTGTTTTTTTTTCTTTATTTTTTGTTACTAGCGCGGCAAAGGATATGTTGGATGAATAGTAAAATAAGTACATGTATAGTGATAAGAATTTTTTTTATTCATCTTATTACACTGATTTTTTGTACATATTAAAAAATTAAAGTTAATAGCTCGCAATGAGTTGTTGTCCGTTGAAGACATCGCTATCGCGTATAATGTTCTTGAACGAGATATTGGAGAAACGCATATACTTGATCGACGAGTCTAGTGTCCGATGAATATACCTAATATTCGAATAAATGAATAAAAAATGAATGAAAATATTCATTTGAATATACTTCTTTTTTATTCGTTAAGAAACGAATAAATACTTTTTCATTCCATTTGAATGAATATTTTTTGAATATAATTACGAATATTTTTTTTCATTTCGTATTCACTTTTACTCTGTATTATCTGCACATTATAGCTTGTAAGCCTGCAAGCTTGCAAGAAAAAACAAAAATATATAAAAACAATGCCTACGATTACACTGCGCGCTTAGTCCGCCACAATGGGCGATCTTGTTTAGCCTATAAATTAAAGATATTTTTATTAAAAATAAATAATATCTCGAGAGTATTTCGGAATTTAATGTCCACAGATCATAATGAACGACGTGCGATATAAGATGTCTTATAACATGTTACTGTAACCGGACAGAATTATATCGGAATATGTGTGGCGTTCTATCAAATAGATATTTATAAATTAAAAATTTATTACTTTCTAAAATAGTTTTTAAAGTTTTCTAAGTTTCCTTTATAAAATTTGACTATTACAATAATAAAAATAAATAAAATTCATTTTTTTTACTTATAAGTCATCAAAGTGTCGGTTATAGTTAAGGGTAACGATTGCTTATTGGAGCATCTTTTTTCAGTTTATATTTTGTTTGAAATAATATGAATACTCGTTAAATATTCATTAGGTTTTTGTAAATAATTTTGTAAATAAATATTTTTTGAAAACCCAAAATTTTGAAAGAATATATGATTACATTTTTTTAATGTGAAAATTTTGAATAAATACAATTTGGAGCAATTTTTTGTATTCATTAGGCACACTAGACGAACGGACTAATCGTTCGAATTTATATTGATACATTCGTCAAATTCAAACATACGGCGTAACATCGTTTCGGTCATCATCATGCATACGGACGAAGAATCAAGACGTATGAGCGTAGTATCATTCAGCGTGCAAACTTTCTAGCCGTTAGCGCTCCAATACTTATGAAATTGTCCTTGTATTCGTTTAGAAGCATCTTGTAAATATTTCCTCGCTGCTCGTAGAGATGTTTCGAGAGACAGCGACATTTCATGTCCGCGATGACCTCCCAGGGCGATCTTCACAATTTAGCGGACCAATTTCCAAAAATGTGTAGTCCGTATTCGTCAAGTAACGTTTTGCTCAGTAAGTATATCGCGCGACGCTTCATGGTGTGTACGTACAAAGTTGAAAAAAAAGACGTTATTTATTGTATAGAAACGTTGAAATTTACTCATTATATTCCTTCTTCACATCAATGCACTGTTTTCTTTGGCGAAGTACATTTTTTTTCAACTGTTCGTACAAGCGGGTATCGCAAAACTGATCGCATCCACGTATATCATAATAAAAATTGTGGCGTATATTTCGCCAATTTCTAAAATCGAAGAAGGGGCAGGCCCTTCTTTCCAAGAATTTCGAACGTGTCGCAACACGTTTTATCGCGTTTTTCTACATATTTTCTTTGTTATGAGTTTATTTAGGTTCATGCATACATACATACGTTCATACATACGTTCATACATATATACATACGTTCATACATACGTACATACATACATACAGACATATTGTACATATATGCATGCATACATATTGTACATATATACATACATATATATGTATATATATATATTAGGTATACAACTTTGCTTCCACCGTTTTCCTATAGCTGGCTTTAGCGGTAAGTGGTGGTCGAAATAAATAGATCATAGACGTCATACAATTGGGCATCTGTCAACATAACCCCATAGAAACATTAGTCGATTTGTGTCTGCATCATAAAGTTATTCTCGATTGAAAATGTCAGTTTACGAGTCAAATTCTCATCATTTGCGGGAGGTTTTAATTTTTTGCTTCAATACGAAGAAATCTGCGGCTGAGACTCATCGAATGTTCTCAAATACTTATGGTGAGGCCGCTATTAGTGAAAGAACATGTCGTGAGTGGTTTCAACGCTTCAAGAACGGTGATTTTGACGTCCAAGGTCATGCTCTGTATTTGGTGGGACCAGCTCGGCGTAGTATATTATGAATTATTAAAACCGACTGAAATAATCACAGGTGATCGGTATCGAACGCAATTGATGCGTTTGAGCCGAGCATTAAAAAACAAACGGCCGCAATACAACGAGAGACATAGATAAAGTGATTTTGCAGCATGACAATGCTCGATCCCGTGTTGCGAAAGTGATCAAGACTTGGAAACGTTGAAATGGGAAGTCCTACCCCACCCGCCGTATTCTCCAGACGTTGCTCCCTCTGACTATCACTTGTTTCGATCAATGGCACACGGCCTGGCTGACCAGCACTTCCGGTCTTATGAAGAAGTAAAAAATTGGATCGATTCGTGGATAGCCTCAAAAGATGACCAGTTTTTTCGACGCGGAATTCGTACGCTATCCGAAAGATGGGAGAAAGTAATGGCCAGCGATGGACAATACTTTGAATCATAAATGTATAACCAGTTTTTTACAATAAAGCCTCGAATTTCGGAAAAAAAACGGCAGAAGCAAAGTTGTACATCTAATATCTATATATGTACATACGTACATACATATATACATATTATACATACATACATACATACGTACGCACTTACATACATACACGTATTACAAAGGAAGGGAAAAAGAAATACGTAATAAATACGTAAATATATTTTTATTTAAAATAAAAATTTTTTTACAACCAGTTACAAATTTTCAAAATATTTTGTAACACGCAATTCTTAACATGTTTTCCGCATCGCAGAGTATTAGTAACATCTAAATTAAAAAAGATCGATGTCTTCGTAAACTGCATCCAAAGTCTCGATGTACATGCGTTTTCGCTCATCGTCCAGAAGTAATTTCCACAACCATGTTTCTTGCGTCCCTTGACGTATACGATAACATCATCTTCAAATATAGCCGCTGTAATCAGGTATTTCGCCTCACTATACGGGATCCTCTCGTCTTCTTATCGCAATCCGTAATGATAAGCAATCAATCAGCAGAACTTATCGGATCTTGTTAAAAATTTCCATGACACGGGACGTAATGCGTGAAAAATGTGAGAACGGTCCCCTATTTGGCATCGCCATTTCCTTCATAAATTTCTTGTTGTGTAACGAATTCTCCCTTGCAGATCCACAAACGTCAGGTATGGTCATGATGAGCAATTTTTCGAGACTGCATTTTTCTCACTCTAGTTTTTTCTTTTTCTTTAAAGTTCTAACTATATGACGTCGCAATTTACATGATCTTGCGCACTACGTTAGTCAATAGATTATATTGAGCCACGCGATCGTATATGATGAGACGATAGGCTGTTGTATTTGCGGGCACATTTTCCTTGCAGTCAAATTCTCTGCGTACGTCCACAATGGTACTCTTAATGGAATCGTTTTGTCGCGAGCATTCAATGACCACAAAAGGCTCTTTCTCGATAAGAAACAAAGTTTCTAAATGAGAACATGTGCGCTTCGAAGCAATTGATTCCATAATATGGAAACGCGCGTACATATCAAACATGTCTCTTTTTGCCAAAATCTAGATTAAATCAACGGATAAAATGATGAATTTAGATAAAGATTTACGTTACTCAAATTACAATCGAACACGCTAACATCTCGTGACATGATATTCTTTCAACTAATCTACAGAGCAAAGATAACGTATCGCGGGTTCTGAGTTGCCGTTTTGACGGCCCATGAATGCTTGGTCGTAATAGAGAATACTCGTACAGATCCCATGAGCGAAAACTCTTGCTCAGATAATGATCGCTTTCTAACGCTTGCAGCATTGATAATTTATTAATCTTGTTTAATGCAACGTGAAGCATCCGCCACTGTACTTCAAATAATTCAATCTTAGAATCCGTCGCAGGATCACAAACAATTGTAAACATTGCGCGCTCGTATCAAAATCAATTCGTGACGAGCCATGACGATTACTCGTTTGTAATCTTCGCAAAAGCCCAAGAGCACACTCAGCAAAAATTAAAGTATCCTTCCACCGTCGGATCTAGAGTTCCATTCAGCGTTCAGCACAATCAAAGTTTTGCCGTACGTTATCAACACATAATTCTTGAGTGTGCTAGTTATGCTCACATTTCTGTTGCGATCAATCTCCATACCGTTCATATTGAATTTCATCAAACATGAACGCCACGCAATTATTTGCAACATCTAATCATCTTTTTTTTTCAATCTTCCTTCGATATAGAGAAAAATTTCACACGTGTATAAATCCTATTACTGTATGAGTATTCTTATCTCGTCACTGTACTCGAATGTTGTATTGACGAACGGGTTGTACGTGTAAGTCTCAATTTTGACGATTCGTCAAAATTCGGCTCACCGGTAATATTTAGAATATTAATCATCTCAAAAGTTGCGTACCGCAAATCCTAAAGATTGTAAAAATTGAACGTTTGATGCGCTGAGCTTCTTCTTCTTGCTGATGCAACTGAATGAGCGAGTGTCACCGGTCTTCTAAAGAATGCGTTATTTCTTTGCGTGCATTCCGCTCCATTCAATACGAGCATCTCACGCTCGCGTTATCGCTGCTGTCGCACATGCAATCTGATCTTCTTTCCGTGAAAATTGAGCAATTGTTCGTTCTGGTCGACGCGTATCGTTAGATCCGTAATGCTCCGTGCGGTGATCGGCAGCTAAACGATCTGCGACGGCCTTTTCGATAGTTTATATCCCGGCGGCACGCTCGGCGAAAATTTGTGTATCGTGTGCACAATTTATTGTATGCGCCCGCGGTCACGTTACATTCTACGCGGATAATGTTTACGTTGATCGACACATCCGATTCATGCCATCTTCGTGGCTGCAATATATGCATCGACGAGAATCCCAGCAGCGATCCATCAATGCTGTTGGGCTTGCCAACTTTTATTTATTCTGTAGGTGTATCTCATATCTTATCGTGTTGTATTAGGTGTACAACTTTGCTTCCGCCGTTTTTTTCTGAAATTCGAGGCTTTATTGTAAAAAACTGGTTATACATTTATGATTCAAAGTCCATCACTGGCTACTACTTTCTCCCATCTTTCGGGTAGCGTACGAATCCCGCGTCGAAAAAACTGGTCATCTTTTGAGGCTATCCACGAATCGATCCAATTTTTTACTTCTTCATAAGACCGGAAGTGCTGGTCAGCCAGGCCATGTGCCTGTTGATCGAAACAAGTGATAGTCAGAAGGAGCAACGTCTGGAGAATACAGCGGGTAGGACTTCCCATTTGAACGTTTCCAAATATGTCTTGACCACAACATGGGTCGAGCATTGTCATGCTGCAAAATCACTTTATCA
>NW_012130066.1:9553245-9576021 GCF_000143395.1 Atta cephalotes | reverse complement strand
TGTTTTGAAATGGCTTGTTGAGTCACTCCCAATGATCGTGCCAATTTTTCTTCATTTTGACACGAGTCTTGCTCAAGTAATGCCTCCAATTCTGCATCTTCGAAAACCTTTTCTCTTCCACGGCTATGCCGGTCTTCGACGTCAAAATCACCGTTCTTGAAGCGTTGAAACCACTCACGACACGTTCTTTCACTAATAGCGGCCTCACCATAAGTATTTGAGAGCATTCGATGAGCCTCAGCCGCAGATTTCTTCATATTAAAGCAAAAAATTAAAACCTCCCGTAAATGACGAGAATTTGGCTCGTAATCTGACATTTTCAATTGAGAATAACTTTATGATGCAGACACAAATCGACTAATGTTTCTATGGGGTTATGTTGATAGATGCCCAAGTTTATTGTATGACGTCTAGGATCTATTTATTTCGACCACCACTTATCGCTAAAGCTATCTATAGGAAAACGGCGGAAGCAAAGTTGTACATCTAATAGTTTGCACGGAGTGTTATCGGATATTCCTCACCCTCGTCATCATTGTTGTTATTGTTATCACTGTGTGTCATATCACGGCATTGGGCATGTCATGACGCGGACGTTTCCGTAAAATCGTATATTTCAAAAATTTATTTATATTCTCACATTTCATATAAATTCTCGGGAATTGTAATTTCTGCGTTGTCTTTGCTGAAATAAAATTTATTGTTCAATTCGTTTACGTTCAGTATCGTGTGATAAATTTCAAAAATCGCTAGGCCAAGCTCGTAATCGCCGTTACTCAGATTTATAGTGGGGAAGTAGTTCGCCGCGAGCAGGCTGCTGTTCCCACTTAGTGAGAAACAAAATGGCAGCGACATGACGGAAAAGCATTCGATTAATATTAAGATTTCATGATATCTCGTTGAGTTTTTTAAATTCATGAGCGATGACCGTTCGTAGAAAACCATAAGTACATCTGTTCGCAGAAGTTCTGATTGTACGTTTGATAGGACGTGCGATTGTACTCTATCGTCGTAATACTCTTTCCGAAATATCGCACCAGTTTCTTGGGCGATCGAAGATTATCAAAACTGTAAAAGTATACGACACAGTTGTTCCTCTTGCTACGCTACTCAGTGAGTATTGGATCCGTCGCATCTAGATTCACGATATCGCTTTCGTTTTGACGCGCGCCGCTCGTCAATAACGCGTTACGCATGTAAACACTTCTAAAGTACGATACGCGCATACATCTAGCGGGCACGTTCAATTGCACGTTGGTTGCCTCGAGAGCATTTTTATCGTCTCTTTGACGTTTTTTTTTCTTCGCTATTACATCCTGTCCGCGTTCGTATTTGTGCGGAGCAAGATGCAGTCCGCGGCCCTGTTCCATCGCACGATCGTGATTTGTAGCTTCTCGAGCTGATGTTGCGCGGCTTTGCTATTGTTACCGCTTCCGCCATACTGGCCGCTTCGCCAATCAAGAATCCTAGTGCGCAGTTTGGCAGAAACGATAACGTGTTCGCTATAGTCCGCTTTTTCCTTGTCTTCTTCTTCGGTTTCATACCCATGCTGATCTTGGTCTTGGCTTTCATTGCTGCTCAGACAGTAGCAGGCGGCTCTTTCGCTCAGAGTCGAATTTTTCGCGCGGTGACCTAATGCTTTAACGGCGAGCATTTCTTCCGCCGCGTGTCAGTGAGATCGTTACTTCGAGAATACGCAGCAATGTGATCTCGGCACGCCGTGTCCAGCGGATTTATGTCTGTGTCACCTCTGGCTAATCACTTCATAAGCCTGGACCGCAAAACCGGGATAGCTCGAAAGGAAATGTTCACTCAATACAGTAGACCGCCGCGCGATGCCGACATTCACTATAGATTTTTATCTTCGGTGTCAGACCATCGATGTGCGTCCGCTATCATGACCGCTATCATATCATAATGTGATCAATCATTGCTGATACTTCGCTAGAGATGAACATAGCTGATGTGTGCGAGCGTGAAAAAATCGAAAGAGATCAAGAAGACGAGAGAATCAATCCAAGAAACATCGCTCTCTGAAGATCGGTAGAATCGAGGAGGACATTGCGTTGGACATTTTAAGTCTATTATCAAACCGTTGCAGATTTTTCACAGGCCCGGCGTGCGCATTAAAGAGAGAATTGCGCTACAATGACATAGCATCTGTCACTAAGCGCAAGAGGAAAAAGGAGGCAGAGAAGAAGAAACAGGAAGACGAAGAAAAGAAGGATGAAAGAACGTTCGAACCCTCCGCGATTTTGCGTAAATTCGATCGCATGATCATGTACAGTCGATAACCTCCACATCGCGTACAAAGATCATATAACCAATAAAATCTTTTTGTTGAATTTGAGAACGTTTTCGAAACGAACTCGTTAACGAAGTTTCAAAATCGATTGCAAACGTCGAAAGACCGAAAGGCGTTGCAAGCCGGCTTGAGCCTTCTGGATCAAAAGTATGTTACTATCCTGCGGGAAGCGCAAAGAAAAGAGAACGATAGATGACGTGTATGGCGTTTATACTAAATGGACTGATGTCTTCCAATAAATCTTTCGATGTGGATGAGACAGATAACATAATTATTGATGATGTATACGCTGATACATGTGATCTTTACATTTATTTTCAAGAGAATTCCCGACACTCTCCACTACATAGAAGACGATATGAGCATACTGCTGGCGACGAATGCACACAAGCACCATTCGCAGGATTGAGCAACAGAGTACACAGATACAAATACAAACACGTAATCGCGCTGTTGATGTCGATCACGCCCAACAAATAGAAGAAATTTGAAAAGGGATTACCTTACGCTGAATTGCGTACACAGGACGATCCCAGCGAGCTAGTGGATTGTCTATGATTGTTCGACGCTTCGCTCCAAGCGGGCAACAACGCTTACGATAACGAAATGCTGTCGATCATCGAAGCAAATCTCATTAAATTATTTCATGCAAATTAAATTGCATGAAATGTGTCAGTCGAGTTGTGTCATTGAGAAAAAATTGTGTTTTGTTTCCTATATTATGCGTATCACGTGCCGAATCATGAAAAGAAATCTGGAAGGAGACAAAAAATTAGCTCCGAGAGACTCGGCTTGTCGAGGAATTGCACACTCTGGTGAGAAGAAATTTTCCGCGAAGGTGCGTCATAGTCCGAGGATATGATGGTCTGTGATAGGCTGACATCATCGAGATGTATCTATACTCGCGTTTCAGAGGCTATCACTACATATTCATCGTCATCATTGAATAGAGCAAGTATGCGTGGGCCATATCACTCAAGAGTAAAGGTGGAAGCGAGACGGGTGAAGCTATCGCTGAAATAATTCGAAAGAGCAAGAGATATCCAAAAAATCTATAGATTGATAGAGAAAAGAATTTTACAACGTTGACGGCTCTTTCGAAAAAAACACAGTATCAATCATTATACAATGTATTCCATAGGGCATCGGTTGTCGAGCGATTCAATTGCATATTAAAATATGATATGTGGAAGATATTTACATTTAACGGAAACTATAAGTGGATCAATGCGCTGTCGCAGCTTATCGATTATAACACGCGCAAATAAGTTGAACGATCGATATGCGACGTTATCCGCGATCGCTGAAAAACCCTTGGCCACAGTATACAGTAACATAAAGATCGCGGGTCCGGCAAAATTCAAAATAGGTGATTCCGTATATGTGAGCAAATATAAAACCATCTTCGAGAAGGGTTATATACCAAATTGGAGATGTTTAAATTCGCTAAAGTTCAATGTACTGATCTCGTAACTTATCTACTGGATGATTATCGGGAAAAATCTATCTCTGGAGCGTTCTATGAACATGAATTACATCGCACGGCTTATCCGAATGTATATCTTGTGGACAAAGTATTATTAGTGTATTGCGCAGGAGACGAAACGAGATTTACGTAAAATGGTTGGGATTCGATGCACAATTCTTGGATACACAAGGATAATATAATTTAATTCATATAAATTGTATTTTCATAAAAATGTATTTATTTTATATATAAAAAGTATATAAAATACATAAGATGTATAAAATATTTATTATTTATATATCCATCTTTTCAATTTAATATATAAAAAAAATCTTACTATAAATGTAATACTATATATAATAATTATTTAGGGTTATATATTTCGATAATACAATTATATTACACGATCTTTTTTACAAAGCTATTCGATAATGTCCCTATGGTAATGTTTTGGTCGAACTCGATATGATATATCGTTTGTCGTTGTACGGACTCAGAGCGATTTTTGTCTCAGATGTCGTATATACTTGATGTAATTTTTTCTTATGCATGATTGTTGACGCATTATTTTAATTTCCTCGTTTAAATATGGGATGTAATCATCGAACATTATAGTTCATGCTACGATGTTACTTCTGACACTTTTCGCCTTTTTACCCTCAACGCATACATTTTTGCTCTGAGTTCGACGAATTCAGTCAATATTGCGTCATTATTTTCATTCTTCATTAGCCTGGCATTTTTTTCGCAAGTGGTATACCATATCGATAGAATAATCTCATTTCGAACCTAATGATATTACGTTTCATTTGTTCATCATACTCGATGCGATATATTCGAGGCTATCAGTGTCTGTGTACATAATTTTATATTTTTTGCGATATAGCGATAACATATATATATATTCGTGGTGAAATTCATACAGACCTTCGATATATCGATTATACATTTCTATGTATTGGTTTGTTGAACTTCAACTCTAATTTACGAATTTCAATCATCATTGCTATCAGATTTTCAGAAAATACATTTCTGCTGTGAAAATTCAGCTTTGCGATCATTATCTCTGCGCTATATCGTCCATCCCATTATGTTAATAATTTTACATCGATGTGATTGCGCACGTTCTCCATAGTTTGCTGAATATTGCATTATTCATTGACTTAAATAAATTTTTCTCATTTTTCGCAAGCGTTCTAAATTTTGTATTAAGTTCTATGTAATCATGAAGCTATGGTGATTGTGCGAATTGCAATACGCGATGAATCTTTGTTACATGAAGACTGACGCATATACTGCTACAAGTTGCGATAATATATAACGTAACATTTTTTGTCATACATAGTCGTTAAAAGTTTATCCTGCTGCTTGTCAAGTGGTTTATCACGCGTTGAACAGAATGGCAGGTCAACGTGCTCGTCGTATAAACGCTTCAGATATTCTAAGTCGATCTCAAGAACGTAATCTGCGAACGAATCTTGAGCAATCGCGCTAATGTCAAAATCGTCATTTTCGACTCATCGAAATTTGGCGTATGATTGACACATCGCCCATCCGTATAAATTATTAACATCGAAGTATTAGGTGTACAACTTTGCTTCCGCCGTTTTCCTATAGATGGCTTTAGCGATAAGTGGTGGTCGAAATAAATAGATCATAGACGTCATACAATAAACTTGGGCATCTGTCAACATAACCCCATAGAAACATTAGTCGATTTGTGTCTGCATCATAAAATTATTCTCGATTGAAAATGTCAGTTTACAAGCCAAATTCTCGTCATTTGCGAGAGGTTTTAATTTGCTTCAATATGAAGAAATCTGCGGCTGAGGCTCATCGAATGCTCTCAAATACTTATGGTGAGACCGCTATTAATGAAAGAACGTGTCGTGAGTGGTTTCAACGCTTCAAAAACGATGATTTTGACATCGAATACCGGCATAGCGGTGGAAGAGAGAAGATTTTCGAAAATGCAGAATTGGAGGCATTACTTGAGCAAGACTCGTGTCAAAATCAAGAAGAATTGGCACGATCATTGGGAATGACTCAACAAGCCATTTCAAAACGCCTCAAAGCCATGGGAATAATTCAGAAGCAAGGAAATTTGGTACCGTACGAATTGAAGCCGAGAGATGTTGAACGGCGTTTGTTTGTTTGTGAACAGCTGCTTGAAAGGCAAAGACGGAAGAGATTTCTGCATCGCATTATGACTGGGGACGAAAAATGGGTTCATTACGATAATCCCAAGCGCAGAAAATCATGGGGAGTTCCCGGCCATGCTTCCACGTCGACGACCAAACCGAATATTCACGGCTCCAAGGTCATGCTCTGTATTTGGTGGGACCAGCTCAGCATAGTATATTATGAACTGTTAAAACCGACTGAAACAATCACAGGCGATTGGTATCGAACGCAATTAATGCGTTTGAGTCGAGCATTGAAAGACAAATGGCCGCAATACAACGAGAGACACAGATAAAGTGATTTTGCAGTATGACAAAGCTCGACCCCATGTTGCGAAAGTGGTCAAAACATACTTGGAAACGTTGAAATGGGAAGTCCTACCCCACCCGCCGTATTTTCCAGACGTTGGTCCCTCTGACTATCACTTGTTTCGATCAATGGCACACGGCCTGGCTGACCAGCACTTCCGGTCTTATGAAGAAATAAAAAATTGGATCGATTCGTGGATAGCCTCAAAAGATGACAGTTTTTTCGACGCGGGATTCATACGCTACCCGAAAGATGGGAGAAAGTAGTGGCCAGCGATGGACAATACTTTGAATCATAAATGTATAACCAGTTTTTTACAATAAAGCCTCGAATTTCGGAAAAAAAAACGGCGGAAGCAAAGTTGTACCTAATACATCAAGTACATAGAAGGTTGTGACGGATCATACGATTGCATATATTTGTTATTGGCTCACGCATATTTTCTGGAACATTGACTAAGACCGCCGCGTATACCACGCTCGATAAACATATCGATGTCAATGAGCAATTCGAAATTTATGCGTGAATGTTTCAGTAGCATTCCATGTAAAATCTGGTAAAGTATAATAATACGCAGGGTTGAGACCGTAACTTTCAATACATTTATCGCGAAAATTTTCAAATATGTCGGCTAATAGCAAGACGTCCATTTTGAAATATAGATCGCTGTATTTACCCAAGGTTTGAACAGAGAACTGTTGCTATACGTTCACGACGTGCGTGTAATCGCTTTCGGATATAATATCATTGGTTAAGGAACTGTAGAATAATTCGCGCGGTGGTAAATGTATATCCTGCAACTTGTCAGCGCAATCAATGTATTCGTATGGAAAAATTTCTTTTCGCATCAGTGACTCAAAGTCTTATTCGGACAAATTTTGAAATTCGCATTGTAAAATTCGAAGTTCATTTTTATTGAGGAAGGATGCTAATTTATCGAGACTGGTACTTACAAATTTATAAAAATCGATGAATCATAATTTTATGTTATTTCGCGAATCTGATCTTTCAGCAGTATCTTTAACATTTTTTTGTAAATGATATATATTTTTTCTTTGTTATTGGTAATAATTCTATATTGCCTTCATATGCTGTTTTCTTTGATAATAAAATCTGTAAATCTGATAAATTGTAGAAAACTATGGGAATAAAATATGAGTTTTTATAATTTAAATTGCAATTTGCGCGGGACTTCTGTAACGACCGGTTAAATAGCAATGATTACTTACTCGATTATCATTTAGCGCGAAAGGCTTTTCGCACACGTGACAATGCGCTGCGCAATAGTCTTCCACTGTTCGCTCGACAAAGTTTCCATGGAGACATTAGCTGCTAAAATTTTTTTTACGCGATGTGCTAAACTTCTCAGTTTTTCGACGAACTCTGAAACGCAATCCGGATCGTGACAAAATCGATATTTAGCGTTGTAGTGAACAGCGAACGTAGCATCCTAAATACTTGATGATGATGTTGATACGTGCGCATAGATCCTTTTTGATCGCTATCAGTTCTCGAGCATGCATTCTAGATCAGCGTAAACGATAAATGGAACTCGTTCCTTTCTATAATTATTAAAACTCGACTATTTGTCGTCGTCACTCGATAGTTAGATAGCGCAGTCGTTCATCCGTTAGCAATTTAACATGTGTGACTGCAATCTCTCATTGGAATGACAATAACAATTGCGAATAAAAATAAATAATTAATTAATAAGTTAATTTTTTTTTAAAGAAGAATTCGCTTTTATTAATCATATATCGATCGCAAATATATTTTTGACCGTGACCGTTTACTCAATTGCGAGCTCATGAGTTGAGCTCTTGATCTATACGAAATGATTCACATTGTCATCTCGTGGATCTTGTAAATATAGTAAATTGATATGTTTCTCTCTTTTCTGTCGTCAGCGAGTTGTATCGGGAAAACGTTTAGCATTTTCAGTCTCTCGATACATTAATGGATACGTCGTTGAGGCGTTCGTTACATCTTTTAACGTTATAGAAATTTCTATATTTTGAAAATTCAGCACCATTGTATAGTGTAGGTAAAAAGATTCACGATCCGTGTTTCTTTCAGCTGAGTACAAAGAGGCGACCAAGCTAAGCATTGTCCATCGATCTCACGTTAATCATTGTTCTCTTTGTCATTATCTCTCGCACTTCAAAGCGACATTCCATGCGTATTAGATTACACTTATTGATGTTTATTGTAAGATTCAGGATTCGCGACAACGTCCATCCATTGTTACGTTCTTGAAACTCCTCGAGAGATGCCAATGTGGATTCGATGACGTGCCGCTCGTATCACTCACGCAAGTTCGATGTTTGAAAGTTCATAGTTTTTAGTATTAATATTTTAGTATTAATATTTTGGCACGTTTATCACCCATCGCAAATTCGCCATTAAATATGTTTACTTTTATGTAGTTGAGTCTTTCTATTGTGTTTTGCACTCGCTCGAGTACTACACTGCTGATGTCTTCTAAAAATCGTTGTTCGATATAGTCCGCGTTAATTACCGCACCAGTTAAAATTCGATTTTCAAACGCTGCATCTCTCGCCAAATAAAAGATCTTTACCACGTTATTGTCACTGTTATTGCTAGTGCTCGCGTAATCATCACCAAAATGTAGAAATCTTTCTAATTGAGTCTTTATATCCTCGAATGCAGTTGTAACGATTAGAGATTGTCTGTATCCAGTGGAGAGCCGTGGACGCTTGACATGATTACATTTTTCAAGCCGTTTAATAAATTCATTGCTCTTCTATCCACGCAAAACACTCCTTCAAGGTAGTAATTTGATGGGATCGTTTCAGATCGCGCTTTACTTGATTGAAATCTTGATTCATGTTTACAACAATTTATTAACAGTAAAACGAATTCACTCTCATAGATTTCAACGTACTACAATCTGGCACATTTCTAAACTGAATTTATTTTCGTCTGTAACTCTCTCTTTTCAGAGTAGAGCATTATGTGCTCATTTTCAAAAAACGCTTCACCCTCATAAAAATTTATGAAAATACAATTCCATCGAATTTCACTTACATTTACACTTCTACTTGAAACATGTTCGATTGTCATGTCCCCTCTCAAAAAAAGGATAAACGATCGAGGTTCTTTTATCAAGGGAGATAGACAATATTATCGATTTCGATAGCAGCCAGATGTTGGCACTCAATTGGTTAATTATGAAACTTAGTCGTACTTATTTAAAATAATTAAGTGTTGTTTCTAGAAAAATTATATTATGCCATCTTAGTCGAAAAACGGATTGGAGCATATACCGGTAAATAGACTTCGTTTTACAATCATTTGTTTTTATATTGTTTTTTGTTCATAGAAATATTCTCTCTTTTGTGATGTTTTTTGTTATCTTGTACGTGACTGCAATCTCCAAAATCTATGATGTCTTATTGCCATGACGTCATACTCCCACCTCGGAAGAATCCCCCGCGCGTCACATTCCTCTTGGAGTTTCCGAGTTAGAACATCCACAGCATTATTACCGATGACATCATCTCCTTCTCTTTGATGTTTTATTTAATAAAAATTATTCTGCGCGCGCAAAAGAAAAAGCAAAGAAGACCTAAATTTTTAAATATTTTTCTGTTAAAATTAAAAAAAAATGAAAGGCAGAGGGCAGAGATAAAACAAGAACGAACAGAAATGTATAAGTTCGTTTTACGACATTTCGACTAATGAGATACAAAAAATATTGAAGAAAGGATTCTGTCCAAATTAACAAAAAATTCTTTTTAAATTATTTAGTAAGAAAAAAAAGAGATAAACTGTCAGAGAAGACTAGGAATAACAGATAAACAAGAACAAACAGGAACGTATAAATTCGAATTTTGATCCTGTTTGTTGCGCGTTACAAAAATTATTGGAAAATGGAATATGCCTTGACAAAAGAGTAAATTTTTTGTAGATTACACAATAAGGGAAAAAGATAATTTAACTTAAAAATGGGTTTAGCAAATAAAAAATAGTCGACATTATAAGCAAGAATATTTACAAAAAAAGTATGAAGAATCTTAGTTACTAACTAAACAAATTTAGGAAGAGCAGGTAAGGAAACGCCTTTTTGAACATATTTTCGAGTGAATAAATAGTGCGTAGGTTGGAAATTTAACTCTAGTTTTACTTCTACCTCTCGTCGTGTCAAGCTATTTTGAATTTTCGAAAGCATATTTTCTATAAGTTTTGTTACAAGTGCAGAAAATGACGCTTCGTGATTTACTCTCAAAATTTTTTATAATCGCTTGCAATCTCAATTAAAAAGTGATTATTTATTGAAATTATCAAACAATAGTGAAAACAATTATAAAGTTTTTGAAAAATTTACGCGAGAGTACGCTATTATATATTATGCATAAACTGAGACACTGAAGTGATGACGCGAGTAATCTCGCGTCATATAGAAGTTTTAATCACGAAAGTTTTAATCATGAGGAGGATGACTCCGTGGACATATTAACGATTTTCATCGGAGGATCATCAGTAATACAAGAGTAGGAGCAGGTAAGCTCTGTCAATAAAATTATGCATTCAAAAATTTATTATTATTAATTAAATTATAATATTTATTTTGCAGCGTCAAATCGTCAATTAATGCGCGTTAATGCTATGCAATACGTGATACCTCTTGTGGTGACGACGCCGGAGAAGATGAGATAGTTGCTGCACGTAAGAAAAATGCACGTTGGAAAAATAAAAATATTGATCAAATGTTGGAAATTTCTTTCATTAAAATATTTTTTATTTTTTTCTAGGAAGAGCGCGAATCGAACCTCCGAATAATACGCTTTCGTCGCTATTCAATGTCCCCCTCATCGAAACAGGTAAGACGATTTTAAAAAATATTCTATTGTAAAATACAATTCATGTAATATTACTATAAAAAAAATAAATACATTTCTGTTTTAGATGATGTTGATGACAAGGATAATAATATTGGAGATTCGATCGAGGAACTCAACAATTGCCATTATTTCTATGTCACGTAAGTTTAAAAAAAAAGTTAGCGAATCATAGGGTTAGTTTTGAAAAAAATAATAAAAGTTACTTTCTAGTACACGAAAATGAAGAAGAAGAAGAAGAAAAAGAAGAAATCGAAAAAAATTGAATATTATCAAGGACAATGAAGACATCGGTGATATCGAAGATGAGGTAAATGAAGATATTGCCGATGATGCTGCCGAGAAAATTGATGATATAGTCAACAAAATTGCGGAGACTCGGGACATGACAGAAGAAATCACAGAAGAGGAGGAAGACAATTACGAAGGTAATAATATTTTACTGTTTACTTTTAACTCGTTGTTTCGAGAAATTTTTCTTAAGCATACATTTTTTTTATTAAAAGTTTCTTATTCACTGATTTTACCACTGTAAATTTTGCTGAAATATTAGTGATGTCTCGAACGAAAAAATCCTGGCTCATGATCATATGAAGCAGCCAAAAGTTAGTTATCTTACTTTGCTGTTACATTATGACATGGAGGAGGGGAATAAGCATTAGACATAATGTAGCAAAGTCAACGAAATTTAAATAAAGATTTTGTTTAACTTTTCAGTACAAATTGATAGTAATACTGTCCAATCCCCCAGATGCCTCCCTTCACAAAACGTAAGGGAAGATCAGTTGACGTCGCCCACGCTGTCCTATCAGTCGACACCATCGCCGTCGCCACCGCCGACGCAGTCACTGATACCGCCACCGTCACCGCTCTCGCTGCCAACGTCATCTCGGCAAGCTCAACAGGAGCAGGAACAACGACGGGTGCACGAAGTCGGAAATAATTTTAATTATATAGTTTTATGGGCGGAAAACTCACTTCATTTCGCGATTCTAGGAAGAGAAAGCGACATTCGCGATAAACCAATTTTAAGCCGTCGCCTGAAGATAGCGATATCACTCATTATGGTTAGAAAACGCGTTTCGTAAAATCCGAACAGATACACTACATTCATGAATCAAGCAATTACATCGGATTATCGTTCGAGTCAGCTGATCTAGTGCGTGGTCTGGCGGAATCGTTTCGTCCAGCATATAATAATGCGATTTAACTCATGAGGATATATGGGGACTCATGAAACCGCTGGCGCAAAGTGCTGGAGGAATCGATATCGCGGAAAATTTTATCATACGCGTTTTCATTTCTGCCGGTCGCAGGTGTCAATTCAATTGATTAACGCGCGAAGATGTAACCAAACGCTCGAATTTACATTGTCTATTCCGACAATTTATGTTTCCCTCGTTTACTTGCACGTGAACAGTTGCGGATGGGAGAATTACATAAAAGATAGGAATCCATGAGCAATGTTCTTCTTTACAACGAGAATTGATCAAAGAATTAACGATTTCTGCGAGTCATTCATGATTCTCGAGGAGGGATACGGAATTCGTGAAATCGAGCAATTTCAACGGTTTCTTGCCGCGATAGTTGTTTACAATTTCAATACTTTTGGTCGCGGCGAGAATCCATTGTGTGAACAGCTGCGCGTCTCTTCTTACTAGGTCATGAACTTTTATTCCAATTAAACATAATGTTTTACAAGCGTTCGCATCATTATCAACCGGTTTTCAAGGGAGATATTGCATGATGTGCAACACCGGGTATTGGAATAGTAAAGAACACCGTTGCGCGAAAAAATGTCCACGATGTTATGCATGTCTATCATGCGAGGATTCCGGCGCCGAGTTGGTTGATGCGATTCGTGTAATCATATGTTCTTCGGAAATTCTTGTTTCGAGCGTCATCGAATGATAAGATCTCCCGAAAATCGCAAGTGTTTACAAATCCGTTAGAATTTACAACGACTGTAGACACTTCGTGAAATCAAATCCGTCATGATGTATTTATTATCTTTTGTAAAAAATTTGCCGCTCATTGCAAACTTCGAATCATTCTTGTTACATACAGCCTCTTCATCGGAAAGTCATAGTCGTGACGGGAAGACTCTGAAGAAGGGACAAATGTTGGGACAATACAAGAAGAAAACTAAATAAACGACGAGAATGACGTCGAAAGTGCAAATGATGCGTGAAGTAAAAAAGATAAAAAAGATCGCATTCGTGTTCTACGACTTCAAAATCCGACACGCAAGAGACGCTCAAAGGAACGGAGAATGTAAAGATGTATATACCGACTCTTTGCGTCGCGCAACAAATTTATGAAACGTGCGCGGAAATATAAGAAACGTCGATGCGTTGTCGTTGGTACGAGAATTTGTTTTTTGCCATGATTTGGTAAAAGAATTGTAGATTTTACAACGTGAATGTCAAAATATTTTAACAAAATAATTTGTAACGCAAAAACGTTTGACGTTCAATTCATCTTGAAATACATCGTAGAATCCGGTATCTGGTATAACTCAAGTCTCTGTCACAAGTGATTTTGAACGGGATGAAAATTTGTGATATCGATAATATGAAATTTATTGATAGCTCGAATTATATGTCGATGCAATTATCTGATTTATCTAAGATTTTCGTGCTGCAGAATTGGATAAAGATATCTTATCTTACTTATTTTTAAGAGTATTAATTATCATATATCGGATCAATACTTAGCGCATAATATTATTCGCCAAATGAAATCCGAGGAATGCGAGCATTTTATAAAATAGTACGAAATGACACAATCCGGTTTCATTTTTGAATGCGAAATAGTTAAATATTGTCGTATAACTACATAGATCCTTCGACGGGTGTGCTTTCAGGAAAATTTTTCTTGAACGCGGAAGCGTGTGTAGAATGTTCGTTCGTAGAATGGTATGATTACCGTTTCTATGTGTATGAAAATTTTCCGTAGAAACTTTTTACGCAGGGAAAAAATAGGAGTCATTTAAGCGGGAGGATACAGAGAAAAAGATAATCACTCGCGCAAAGCCGTGGTTAGTGTGGATGGAGTGTGAATTCAATCAGCGGATAAACCGGGGCGAGGGTGCGAGTTTCGGATTATCGGCATCCCGTTGATGGATATTACGAAATTGAATTGGAGAACGAGACACGATATTACGTTTCACAGCTGCTTTTGGCATGGTTGTCACATGCTTCCGAATAAATCGCGAGAGAAAACTTAATTCTTTCACCGATCATAGCGATACAATCGACACGCGCTACGAGCGAACTCTCGTAGCGACATGGCGTCTTCGACAACGGGGATACCAGGTGATGGAAGAAATGGAAGTGCGATTTCGATCGAAAAATGAGCAAGAATAATGTGCGACTTTCTTGAAAATGATAATAAGGAACACACCTCTCGATCCGCGCGATGCAATATTTTGACCAAACGGAAAATATAGCAACAATGCAATGTTACAGGAACGGAGAAAATACGCCACGTAGACGTATGCTCTTTGTATCCTTATGTACTGAAAACGGGTGCTTTTCCGATCGGTCCAAAGATCTATGTCAAAGAAGAATGTTCCGAGTTAATCGGCGCAGCTTCGAATTTCGATTTCAATTCGATCGAAGAGCTCATTCGTTATAAAATACTCCCCTTGTGCGATCTCTTTTACTCGGTACTCTCGTATCGCGTACGTGACAAATTGTTGTTTGCGCTGTGTCGGAATGCGCTGTGTTGCTGCGAAATGTTCTCGTAAGCTGAGTGTACACTCAGTCTCGCCGAGCGTGAATTCGACAGTACCTGAGTATCCTGCGAATTATGCAAAGTCATCGAGAAAGATTATCGCGTAGAAGACGTAAGCAGCGTCAGAAGTAAGCAAAATTTGGCAATACAAGATCACGCTATATGATCCCGATATGCGATAGGATGAATTGTTTATGGATATATATCAATAACTTTTTGCAATTGAAGCTAAGGAGCGATATCTTTGAGAATATGAGGAAACCGAGAGTATCGTTCTCGAAAATTAATCGCTCAAAATCCAGATTAATATTTGGTTGCAAGTTCTATTTAAATTCCTTTTGGGGAAAATTCGGTTAACGATCCAACTTGCCTAATACTGAGATCGTAAAAAAATTACCAACAATTGATAGCTTTGCTTACGAGCCCGAAACATGAAAAAACTGATATATTATCCGTCAATGATGAGATAATACCATATATGTTTCGTGGAGATTGCGAGAAGAAGCGCTTTTTCGCAGACCAACATCGTGATTGCAGCATTCACGACGGCGCTAGCGCGATTGAAATTATACGAATATTTAGAATTATTGGATAGAGTATTATATTATGATAGATTCCTGTGTGTGTATATATATATATATATATCAGAGAACCTTACGATCCCGAAATCGCGACTGTAACATTCTAGCGTGACAGAATTGAGTGATTTCGTTGTAGTCGTCTTATAGCAAGCAAAGATCGTAAGAAAGTAATCCGTAGACATGGATCAAGTAAGTAAAGTTAACGCTAAGAACACGAGAGTGTACACTTCCTTTCGGGCTGAGCAGTCGAAGGACATAACTTCGGACATAATCTTGTTGTAAATCAGTTTCGCGTTGCTACAAGATAAAACGAGTGAGCTTAATGAGCTAAATCAGAAACTGCAGACTTTGATGATTGAAGCTTGAGAACCTGAAGAAGCCATCGAAAGAGAGACACAGCATGTAGATGAGTATGCTAATAATACTATCAGACTAGAAATACTATCAGGCAAAGATCGAGCTAACCTGTCTATTAGAGCGGAAGAATGAACTCGAAGCGCCGACATTGGCCCCGCTGCAACGGACTATCACGACAACACAGGAAAGTAAACGCACATTAAAATTGCCGAATCGAATTAAAAAAGTTTAGCGGTGATATCAAAGATTGGCTTCCATTTTGAAGTACTTTTAGAAAATTCATAAAGACGTAGTGTCGAGGGAAGATAAATTCTAGTGCAGTTTATGGTAAAAGACTCGCGTGCGTTTGAAATAGTGAATAGTTTTCTACTAACGGCCGGTAATTATAAAAAAGCCATACATAACCTTGAATCTCGTTTCGGTAAAAAAAATGTATTGATTGAGTGCGCGAATTTTTAAAGTTAGTCTTAATCTAAGTAAGAAAAAAAATGTGTCTCTCACACTCACTTATGATAAATTAGAGACGCATACGAGCACTTGAGACTAGGTGTGACGACAAAAACGTGCACAGCAATGTTGTTTTTTTTAGTAGAGTCTTCACTGCCTGAAGAGACGTACATGGTAACGAATAAGGTTAACTCCTTATTCCGATGCGTCTGTTGTAAATGTTATTGTAAAAGATCGTTTCACGAGTTTAATGACTTTTAGGAAGAGAGGTCGAGAGTGAGGAATGTGTTCAAATAGCAAAGACATGCTTCGAGAGCAATGATTTCTAGATGACAAAGAACAAAAATAAAAGGAAATTGAAAGATAAACATGATCCAGAGATAGCGATAGCGTCTGGCTTACTATCAATGAAAGAAGCAAAGCCGCAGCAGTGTATGTTTTGTGAAGCCAGTCATGACTTGAGTTATGAAACAGCCAGGAGTATGGGGAAGAGAATTCAAGCTGTAAAAGACAAGCAGGACTATTTTAACTGTCTGAAAATAGGATACCGCTACAAAAGATGCAAAATAAAGTAAAATATCCTTGGTGCGAAAAAACAAAAAAACATTCTGTTGATGTGTAAAAACTTGTCAAGCAAAGATGAATCAAAACAAGCGAATGAAAAGAAGCCTAATAAAGAAGCCTAATGAGTTTTTCATGAGGGTAACAGTTGTCTCGCGAATGTCTCTTCGAGTGTAAAAATGATCTTGCCTACACTAAAAATCAAAATGCAAGGTCCAAAAGGCTTGGTGAATATTTGCACCATCATAGATACTAGCTTACATAGATCTTATATTTTGGAAAAGATAGCCATAAAGCTTAGATGCGAGACTGAGAGCGAATAAACGATGGTGCACTCATTGTTTGGAGGAACTAAAACTACAGCCACGGAGACACAAAACTTGTCGGGTCTACATTGGCAACTTAGATGGAACATATAAATGTGACTTCGTAACTTTGCAACAGATATTATTTGCCAAAACATCCCTTGTAAAATCGATGGTCTATAGATAGATATACTTGAGAAAAAAGATATATGTTTGAGTGACATCGATGATGTCAAGAATCCGTTTTCTTGTTGATTTAAGCTGTTGCAAGATATTCACTGGTTCTGCAGATAAATCAAGAATAATGGTTTCAAAAATTAAGTTTGGATGGACAATTTTAGGTAGAGACATACACGATAATAGCATCGATATTACGTTAATGATTATATCAATGTTTACTCAAGAAGCTAACATATTATTTTATTTATACAATACTTATAAATATAATTATAAATTATAAACATAATACAATATGTACATTTTACAATATGTACATTTTAAACCACTTAATAATAAAATTTGTTGCAGCCACGATTTTGGGATTGTAAGGTTCTCAATAATATAAGACTAATACTTCTTTGTATTATTATTTATTACTTATTTGTATGGTATACACGAACGCTACTTTATATAATACAAAAGGAACATATGTCTCGAATTCATGGTAACAATGGTAGTAAAAAAGTTAGAGTTATAATGGCAGGAACAGTAAGCGAAGCCCCGTCCAATCTTGTTTTCTTTTCATCCGCACGCGGCCATTCTGGCACCTTCTTCCAACTCGCTGCTCGGCTGGTAACACGATCTTATCCTCCACGATATTGAGAGCGCACTTCCAACATCTCTTCCACCTTGAGTTGTGACTTCTTGGTAAGAGCAAATTAACTTATCTTAGAAAAAATAAAAATAATAAAAATAAAATGACATTTTAATATCTGAACTGCTCTAGTTTCTTGATAATAGATCACTTCCGGCCTTCAAGCTCGTTTCTTCCAACAGTTTCGATTTCTCTTTTGGGATAGCTACGGATTCCTCAGAGATCTGGTATCTGCAAGTCCTTTAATAGTCTCTGACGTCGTAGACGTAGTAGACCTGATAAAATTGTCAACTTCAGAACTGGAGTGTCCAACTTCCAAGGAAATTATTCTTTGGATGGGTCGAATCAGTTCGCTTTTACTCGTTCTCAGTTTTACCCGCACGTGATCATTTCTTCCGGGGTAAACTTCTCTAATGATGGCGAGCGGCCAATCGTTTTTGCAAATTGTCTTCAATAAGTACAATGTCTCCGACATTGACAGCTACAGGCGTATAACTATTGCTGGGTTTAGTTTAGATAATTGACTCAAGTACTGTATACGGAAATGTTTTCTAAATTTTTCTTTCAATCTTTGCCGGTTCTTTTTGCAAAGTGGGACTGGTAAACTTGATCCAAGTTTAGAACGCCTTTTTCTCGAAAAGGAACGCCTTTTTCTGTCATTGATGAACATCGCTGGAGCGCCGTGATCTCAATATTTTCCTCTGTTAAGTTCCTCTATTAGTAAGAGATTTTGAATTCATAGTAGCTTCGCAGTCGCATAGAACAGTGTTCATTTTTTCATAGCTCAATGAAGTTCTTTTTAATGTCGTCTTTAGTAAATCTTTAAGGAAATGCGTAATCGCTCCCATCTTTTCCACCAGGCAGCTGAAGGTTGATTAAAATGCCGTATTATTTCATTCATATTTGAGGGCACAATATAGGAAAATTATTCGCCAATTAAGGCGAATCTTCAGTAGGTCTTCTCCAGTAGGTTTTTAGCTCCTACAAAATTTTTCCCATTATCGCTATACACTACAGCAGGTTTTCCTCGACGTGCAATGAATGTTCTGAAGGCCTCCAGGAATTTCTCTGTTGATAATAACTCCAAGTGGATTGCACGATAGACTGCACAAATAAACAAATAGACATAAGCCTTTGTCCTCCGCTCAAAAAAAGTGATTCAGCGTAATCGATACTTATCACTTCAAATGCTGCTCTCTCACTCTGTTTTCAGGTAATGTAACATTCTAGGCAGTGCTTTCATCATTTTCGACGACAAACGTGCATTTCCTTATAACTGAGCGTACAGTTTGACAATATTGCAAGATCCAAAATGTCTCGCGCAAGTTATACATCACAATGTTAATATCAGCATGATTAAGTTTCAGATGAATGTGAAAAATAATTTTCAATGTTCAATAAATGAACTGAATCCAACACTATGAGATATCTGCAAGAAAAGATATTATGACATTTGGAAATCATTGTCTTTGTGCGTATTGATCCATTCTCCTCGAAAACATTTAAACTTCGTAATCGTAAATCGTTACTTCCTAGAAACGATTCTTTCTGTGCTAGTCTATAGAGAAGCAATTCTGCTTTAATAATTTCTTTGGCACTTAATTCTTGAATTTTGTTTAAGTGAATTATTCGACAGTTATTCACAAATTTTAATTATCCATGCGACGGCACACAAAATTTTGGAATATCAAGTGTATAAATGTTCTCTTTTTACTTCGTCCAAAAATCTTGCATAACTTTAATCATGTTCTCGTCAATTTTTCCTTCCTCTTTGGGCTACTCTTTGGGAAGCAGCTTCAATCTCCGGTCCCTCCCACCATCTCAGTTCAAGGAATTTCTTGGCATCACATCCTCCAGGAAGATAAATCCGCTGGATTTATGGCTCCAGGAACATATCTCTAAGATTCAACATCCATAAGGCTCCTTATTTCCAGAATACGATTCTATACAAAAATTGTCTTGTTTGTCGAATCCATGTTAGAACGATCTTCGAATCATTCCAGAAATAAATCTTGATATCTTGAAAATCCAGCCTTAATGAAGGATTGTATCATCCTAGGAAGCTCCAATGGAGGCTGCTAATAACTCAAAGCGAGGTATAGTCTTTTTTTTCTTGGGTACTACTCTTGACTTTGCTTTTATGAGATGTATCTGGACTCCTATGATTGATTCAATTCGTAAATTTCTGCCGCGTATGCGTCCTTACTGGCGTTGACAAAAATGAAAGGACAATGATCTCTTTCCTGTCCAAAAATCTATCGTGGAAACTTCAATATACATAGGAGACCTAGTTGCTGAACCCATTCAAGAAATTCTTAATGTCCTAGTCTATTTCTGTGTCCCAATTCACATTTTTATTCCATAGATTGCAATAATAATTTTGTTTTAACAGATGGGACAGAAGAATCTGAGAGGGTCAAACTTTCTGTACTTGGGACAGGATGACCCTCTTCATTATCTTCTCGTCGAAATTCTCAGGAAATTCCGGTAACATCCCTTTTGATGTCCCATCCAAGCACCGTCGATCCTCAGGATCCTCGTTAGTGTATCTCCAATTTCTTAAGTCAAATTTGGTCTGGGTCAAAAGGAAAAGGCTTCTTTCCTGAAAATTTCAAAATCAAAATAAGAATCGACATTAGTGACGCAGTCATTAACATAAAAGGATTTTGCCAGTTTCTCATAAGTTAATTTCTTATATGGCAAAATGGTAAAGTTTAATATGCATATGTTTCTACTAATATGCAATTCAATCATCGCCCCTAAAAAAAGGAATGAGCTGTTTGTCATTTCGAAGTCAATTCAACGATGTCGATAAATTTCTATTTCTCCGTCAACGCTCTATCACAGGTATCAAAACATCTCTATTCAACGGGGAAACGCTGATTTGTAAGAAGGCAATATCAGCCCTATCTTCCTTTCTCGAAATCGATGCAATGCTGGAATGAATTCTATGAGATTAAGTCCAGTCTTCAAACATTGATTAAGCAAAGGCTATTCCTTGACTTTTTACTGATGCATCGAACAAATTTTCGTAGTTCCTTCTTTCTTGATTACAGGTCTGTGTGAAAAATAATAGCTCTCTTGGTCATTCAAATGCAGGTACTGTTCCAATAATTGCTTCTTTAAGCCAATTATTCAAGTTTGGTATTCGTCAAGTAAATCTTCTTGTCGCAATCTCTTTGTAATGATCTTTGTAATCTCTTTTAGTCTTTTTCGGCTATGTCTCGTAAAGATGGATGATTCTCTTTCCATGGCAGAAGAACTTTGTATCGACCTTCATTATCGATTTTCGTTGTCTTTTGAAATGAGATCTTTATTTCAGCATGATGTATCTCCTTTGTAATACTCTCGATAGGATCCGTAATGCCCAAAATATCGAGTCTCCATAAATATTGTATATTTAAATATTAAATAAAATTTAAAATCTAATATTTTATTTTCTTTTTCTCTTTTTAAATGAATGAAAAATGAATAAAAATGATCTTATAGTTGAAAAAGAAAAAAAAGGTTTTTTTGTCTCTTAATTCCCTCTATTATCACTTTTCTTTTTTCGACGTAAATTTTCCCTAAGTGACATCGCGTATAAACTTTTTGACTATGATGCGATTTCGAGAACGCTCGCACTTGAGGACGAAATTGTACGCTACTCGTGAACACATAACGCGAAAGTTAAGCGTCGCACCGCGACGAGGTTTATCCGTCGCGGTGCTCTTCGCTAACGTAACCACGTTGTATACTAGCGCGAGTTCCACCCCCCCCCCCCGCCGCAAGAGGACTCTCCGGCGCGTGGAAGAGTTTATTAGCCTTCTCCCTCATTCCTTAAATTTTGTTTCTTTTCGCGTGATTATTAAACGTCGTTTTTCTTTTTGCTTTTTGAAGTCATGCAGGTAAATCGAATTGTTCATTTTATAAAATGGACGTGCGTTGGAAACATCCCTGAACATCGATCGCATGCGGGCTAATTGATTGCGGGAAAACGATTTTCGTAAAGAATTTTCTCTGATATTTGCCTCTCATGTCCGACGTGAGTTTTAAGAGAGTATTTATTTTATTACGCAAGAGTGATAAGAAGTTTATCGTCAGTTACAACGACTCTTGTGCGGACAAAGAACAGAGCTGGGGAAGCAACAGCGATAAAGCGACGATAAAGAAGAATATAATTGAATTTTGCGATTTACCTCGTCCAAAAGATTACTCGAACAATCTGTTTTCTCCAAAATTGGTGATAATCGATCTTATGACAGAATCGTTGTCAAGCGATGCAATCGTTGATTTTTTTTATTAAAAGCAGTCATCACAAAAATCTCAAGGGAAGGGTTCATAACTGTGATTTTTCTCCACGAGATATGTTATTAAATACGAAAATCTAAGAGATGTATTTTTTTATGTATGCTAACTCATGTTTAAGAGGTGAAATACTTCTTACAAAAAAGATGGTATTTTTCTTTCAAGGCGAATATCAGAAGTATAAAAGATAGAAAAAGATTTTTTAAACAAAAGTTGTACAGTTTCAAGAATACTTTAATGTTATAGATAAAATAAAATTTTATTTATTTTTTTAACAAAATACTGCCACCGTTCATAATTTTTTTAAATTTTCAAATTTTTTTTCAATATCAAATTAAATCAATCAAATTAAAGATTATTTTTTTACGAATTCAACCATGTGTAATAAAGTTATATATTACAATATATCGTTTTCGAGAATTAATTATTACGCTTTCGTAATTCATGCTGCGTAAGTAATTATAATAAATGTCGTCGGAATAGTAAAATATATGAAAATTTGAGATGTTTTAAGTAAAATTTGTGTTTTCTATATGCTTTATTATAAATGTACTTAAA
>NW_012130066.1:9533057-9552342 GCF_000143395.1 Atta cephalotes | reverse complement strand
TATATATATATATATATATATGTATCATGTATATATGTATGTATATGTATTTAGATTTTCTAAATATATAATATTTTTAAGATATTATATACATATTAACCCTGTTATTATTTTTTTGACATTTATGTCTAAATTCTAAACAAAATTGAAAGGTTCGCAACATATTCTCGTAAGATTTATTTATATATTAAGAATTTTGAAGTGTTTATACCTTTATACGATATTTTTACAGACAGCTTTTTATTAGTCATAAGATTTACAAGAAATCGTAAATATTTACGAATAATCTTACGTCTTATGATACATACGCAAAATTAGAATATTAGTTACAAGTTTTTACGAGAACAAGTTATGATTCTGCTTAGAATTGATCTATTAATTTTTTCTATGAATAAAAATTAAAAATAATTTTATTCCAAATTCATTCTTTTATAATAAAATTATTGTATTAGGTGTACAACTTTGCTTCCGCCATTTTTTTTCCGAAATTCGAGGCTTTATTATAAAAAACTGGTTATACATTTATGATTCAAAGTATTGTCCATCGCTGGCCACTACTTTCTCCCATCTTTCGGGTAGCGTACGAATCCCGCGTCGAGAAAACTGGTCATCTTTTGAGGCTATCTACGAATCGATCCAATTTTTTACTTCTTCATAAGACCGGAAGTGCTGGTCAGCCAGGCCATTGATCGAAACAAGTGATAGTCAGAGGGAGCAACGTCTGGAGAATACGGCGCGTGGGATAGGACTTCCCATTTCAACGTTTCCAAGTATATCTTGACCACTTTCGCAACATGAGGTCGAGTATTGTCATGCTGCAAAATCACTTTATCGTGTCTCTCGTTGTATTGCGGCCGTTTGTCTTTCAATGCTCGGCTCAAATGCATCAATTGCGTTCGATACCGATCGCCTATGATTGTTTCAGTCGGTTTTAACAGTTCATAATACACTACGCCGAGCTGGTCCCACCAAATACAGAGCATGACTTTGGACGTCAAAATCACCGTTCTTGAAGCGTTGAGACCACTCACGACACGTTCTTTCACTAATAGCGGCCTCACCATAAGTATTTAAGAGCATTCGATGAGCCTCAGCCGCAGATTTCTTCATATTAAAGAAAAAATTAAAACCTCCCGCAAATGACGAGAATTTGGCTCGTAAATTGATATTTTCAATCGAGAATAACTTTATGATGTAGACACAAATCGACTAATGTTTCTATGGTAGATGCCCAAGTTTATTGTATGACGTCTATGATCTATTTATTTCGATCACCACTTACCGCTAAAGCCATCTATAGGAAAACGGCGGAAGCAAAGTTGTATATCTAATATAAGATTGAATCTTTAAAAAATAAATTTTTTAAAAGTTGTTGTATTTAAAATTACATTGAATTGTTAGAAAATATATATTTAATAATTATATTTAATATATATACCATATATATAAATTATATTTAAATTTTTAGAAAATCTCGCATCTGAATCGTCATGTGAAGTATAAGAATAAGAAATAACCTTTTAAATCTTTTAAACCTTTTACGCATCACGTATCAGAGTCTTGACATATTTTTCAAAGAAAAGATAAGTTTCTTGAAACAGATGATAGGAATAACTGTATGGTAATATAAGTTCATATATATATTCAAGATAATTTTAATAAATGTAAATTTTAATAAATGACAGCATAAGAATATTCACATAGCAGTCTTACGTTCAGTGCAATCGTTCTATATAATCATGTCTATACGATTTGTTAAATTATTTTATTACGATATAAAGCAAAATTTAACATTTTTAGATATGATTATCAATCACTTAATGTTGTTAGATTTTTAGCATCTATAAGTTCAATATATCTAACAGAAACAGTAGTCATTGAAGCAGAAATATAATTAAAAGAACACATACAAAAATTATTGTCGAATTTTTCACTATAATATATGTGTTGGAAGTAACTGAAGAAATCTCGATTATCAAGAACTATAAACTATATAATTCTGAAATAATCGAAGATGGCGAAGAAGCATGGAATGAAGATAATTTAAATTCTCATCCTCAATGTTCAAATGATGATGCAGACTTTGAGAGTTCTTATAAAAGACGAGCTGTTAAGTATTGGCGGAATTGGGATATTAATGAAAAAAATAACAACAAAAAGAATCTGCTAAATCAGTGCAAAATAAATTTACAAAAGTTTCATCTGAACGCCAATTAAGACGATGGGAAGAACAATTACATTCAGATGGAAGTATAGAAAAATTATCTTACATTTCCAAATTTACACATGATAAATTTATTACAGCTGTTGAATCAGGATTCATAGTTCATGATATCGATTTACAAAAATAGGCTTTACAAGCTCAAAAAGAAATAGAAAATTTAAATTTATATTTAAAGCATAGTTGGGTATTAAGATTCAAAAAGTCCCACCAAATTGTTTTGAGAAAAATTATGAAATTTGTAACTAGAAGAACAATAGAAAATTCCATTAATTTGCAAAATAAAGCTGATGATTTTCTGAAAAGTGCCACTTATCGAACAGTTTGGATCTGAAAATTTTTTAGTTCTGATCAAAATGATTTTCAATTGGAAATTCATTCTGGAAGATCATTGTCTAATCAAGGAATAAAGGAAGTAGAATTGTTGTGCAATCTATATCATCAACAACATACTTATGCACCATACAACCAATAACATCGTGTAATGAAAATTTACTGTTATATTTATTTATTGTATTAAAAAAATTAAAGGTATATTTGGACTAAGAGTACAAGAAATCTTATTTACATCAATAAATGTTATTATAAAAGCATCTAAATTTGATAAAATGACTTCAGGTAATTAAATAAATTTCCTTTCACAACAGATTTTCAGATATTGTTTTAAAAAGTAAATATAAATTTGCATAAACGAAATAATATAATGAAATTATAATCTCTGTGTCATTTCTATGATATGTTTTATTTAAGAATCTCATAATAGTCATAAAATAGTTATTAATTTAACATTTATATTTCTTACAGATCATTTTAAAATGTGGTTAAAAAAAGCTTTTCCAAACAATAATTCTAATAGTGTTCTTCTTATATATTATATAGGAAAACATGTTACTGCTATAATTATACCGAAAGGCACTACAGGAAAAATACAATTATTAGATGTTTACAACTAAAATACAACTATTAGATTTAGAATTTGAAAAAATTTACTAAAAGATTTTCAGATATTGTTTTACTATTGGAAAGTAATATAAATTTACATGAAAGAAATAATATAATAAAATTACAATCTCTGATACATAATCAATTGTCATCTCCGCGATATCATATCTTATTTAAATATTCGTGGTTTAAAAGTTATATAGTTGAAAGACCAGAAGAATTTGAAAATCCAGTAGAATTTAATTTCGAAAAGTTCAACAACGTGTGATATCGAAGATTGCAACTATAATAAGATGTTCATGATGCAAGAAGTCATTATGTTTAAAACATTTTTTCATCGAGTATCATTATTGTAAACAATACAAAATATAAATTTATTATATATAAACATTATATATAACATTTAGAAATTATTTCATTATTAAGTTTAGAAATTATTACATAAATGACAAATAAATAAGACGTTCACAATTATTTCTATCTATTTCAAGAATCCTTATCTTTTCTTTGAAAAATATGTCATGATTCTGATACATGATACGTGATTTAGAAAGTTATTTCTTATATCTCATATGACGATTTAGACGCGAGATTTTATAACAATTTAAATATACTTTTTATATATATTAAATATAAGTTATTAAATATATATTTTCTAACAATTCCATGTATTTTTAAATGCAACAATTTAAAAAAATTTTTTTTTAAAGATTCAATCTTTAAAAGATACTTTAAGATATAATTTTATTATAAAAGAATGGATTTGGAAAATTATTTTTGGTTTTTATTTACAGAAGAAATTAATAAGTCAATTCTAAAAATCGTAACTTATTCTCGTAAGAACTTATAACCAGTATTCTAATTTTATGTGTATAGTATGTATCGTAAGACGTAAGATTATTCGTAAATATTTCCAATTTCTTGTAAATCTTATAGCTAGTAAAAAGCTGTCTGCAAAAATATCGTATAAACACTTCAAAATTCTTATATCAGGTGTATAAGCTTAAATCCACTGTTTGCTCATAGGTGGCATTAGTGAGCGTATAAAGCCCTGGGCACACAATAAACTTTTTTTTATGTGTTTGACATCTGTCAAACATTAATCAAGTGCATCATCAGCAATTTACACAACAACATACATTTTTTCTTTCGTAATTATGTCTAATTTTTTGCTAAAAAAAAAGCATATGCGAGAAGCTTTGCTTTTCTATTTCAATTTGAAGAAATTGGCTGCCGAATCGTATCGAATGCTTGTGGAGGCATACTGATGGCGACAATGCTTTATCGGAAACAACGTGCAGAGATTGGTTTCGCCGGTTCAATGACGACAATTTTGACCTGAGTGACAAGAAGCGTGAAAATCGGCCCAGGAAGGTTGAAGACTGTCAATTGCAGGCTCTTTTGGACGAGGATGATATCGCAAAGCCGAGCAATTGGGTGTTTCTCAAGTAGCCATTTCCATGCGGCTACATGCCACGGGAAAGGTTCAAAAGATCGGAAAATGGGTGCCGCATGAACTGAACAATAGGCAGATGGAGCGACGCCAAAACACATGCTAAATTCTGCTTGCCAGACAAAAAAGAAAGTCGTTCCTGCATCGGATTGTGACAAGCGATGAAAAGTGAATCTATTTTCAGAATCCTAAATGCAAGAAATCTTGAGTTGATCCCGCTCAACCATCAATATCTTTCTCAAGATCAAATCGCTTCGGAAGATGATGCTGTGCGTTTGGTGGGATCAGGAGGGTGTCATCTACTACGAGCTGTTAAAACCTGGTGAAACTGTTAATGCTCCGCTACTACCAACAACTGATCAAATTGCATCGTGCTCTGCGTGAAAAAAGGCCGCATTACCGGAAAAGACATGACAAACTGATTTTCCTCCACGACAACGCACCATCGCACACGTCAACAATGATCCAAAACTACTTGGAGACACTCAACTGGGAAGTGCTATCCCATTCCGCGTACTCACCAGACCTGGCACCTTCTGGCTATCATCTGTTTTCGTCGATGGGCCACGCGCTCGCTGAGCGGCACTTCGATTCTTACGAAGATGTCCGAAAATGGCGACTTGATGAGTGGTTTGCCTCGAAAGATGAGGAATTTTTTTGGCGTGGTATACACAAATTGCCCGAAAGATGGGAAAAATGTGTAGTTAGCGAGGGCAAGTACTTTGAATAAATTTGTTTTTGCTTCCTAGGAAAAAAAAATGTGTTTTTCTGATTAAAAAACAGCGGATTTAAGCTTATGCACTTGGTAAATCTTACGAGAATATGTTACGAACCTTAGTCTCGTGTGACACTTCGTGTTGTCAACATCTCTGCTCGCCGCTCCGCTCTTTTGTTCAATTTCACTTTCTTGTTCAACTTCTCCGTTTTCTCTTGTGAAAAGTGCTGCTTTATATCATTATTGTGTCTTATATTATAGTCATTGATGCTTATTGCAACAGTTTTTTTTTTACTTTTTACTTTTTCTTTTAACGTTTTCGCGAATACTGGTCGGCGAGTAGAATGTATCTCTGTGAGTGAATGACGCGTCTTTCTGCGTTTTCGTTATTCTATTAGTGCGTTTGTACTGCGTTAGTGGTATTTTTCATTACATCCTTGTAATATTTTGTCACTGCGTAATAATTTCTATAATTATTTCTATACTAATTATACTAAATAATTATATTATATAATTATATAATAATATAATTATATTATAATTATATTATATATATAATTAATATAAATAATTATATAATAATGTCATAATTTTATGTAAAAAGCTAGCCGTTATATTCGTTATTGTTTATTCGTCATTCGGTTCTGCCTTTGATTAACAGGCACAGTTATAAATAATTATTTTGTTAATTTGCTACGTGCTTTGTGTGATCCTACGCATAAACACATTCTCTTGTAGTGTTTCTAACTTTGTGATACTTCGTACTTTAGCATGAATTAATCAAATGTAAACGTTTTATTTCGTAAACGCCCTTGCGCTTTTTGTGACACTGACAATGATTTGCGCCCTTTCGATGATTGCGATCCTGTTTTTTTGCGGTTGGGAATGGGCCGTCATTGTCTCTGCTTGGGGCTGGTGCCTCCTTGGCTGGTTGCGTCTCGCCGCCTTTTCTCTCATCTCTACCTGACGAGAAAGACGGAATACGGTGTCATTCTTCCCAGATGCCTTCTGATGTCTCATCTGCTCTTTCTGCAATTAAGTTCTCCTTGTCTACTTTAACTAAATCCATCTCTTTTTTTGGAACACAGAATTGCTTGTATTGAGTCAGAATTTAATCTTCTCGTCTTAGATCGTGTCGAACCTATTCTGGAAACATTTAACGCTAGGATGATGGAGTTTGATGCTACAGCGTCTTGGGGATGTTGAGGGTGCGACGAATCGACTGGCGGTAGCGATGACCTATTTGCCGATTTGATTGCTGTGAGTGCAAGGTAATCCTTGAGGAGCACCTCGGTAAGCTGAAGGGGGAGGTGCGTATTGGCCCTGCAACTGCTCGATGATTCTCGTCGGATAGACTATCTGCTAGTTTTGAACGCATAATCAATGAATAGAGGGATCATGAGCTCATAGTATAGTATTTAGTCTATCAAAGGTCTCTTCAGAAAACTGTACTGAGACTATAACAAATCATCCTCCCTTGCTGTCTCGGTGTCTTCATCAGAGATTGCGCGGGCCTTCAGGATTCCTGGCGGGAATTCGTCCTCGTCTCCACTTGTTGTCAAATTTATGGTAATAGCGAGGCGCAACTAGCCGATCGCCAGGATTCGTCGGAGAAGGACTGAATACGTCTGATACATTTCATAGATCCACAGACCGCCGCGGAGGCGGTGTCGCGCTATATATCAATGAGTCTCTCGAATTTTCCCCGATCGGCTTGGGCGTCCGCCGGTGGGTACTCTCACTGGCACTGTTGCTGTGTCTCATCCTGCTCGCGGGCGGCGGGTGGTGATCGTCTGCGTATATCGTTCTCCGGCATCACTTTCCGACTTGTATTTTATAGAATTATTTCTATCCTGCAGCATGTATAATCGATGCGATCGTGTGCCTGGGTGATTTCAATGTCAACTACTGGTCAAATTGACTATAAAAAAATTTTCTGATTCAATAAAAACTTCTCCTTCTCTCCTCCTTTCATTCCGTTACCTCGCGTTTCATTGCGTCACTCGCAGTATTCAAACAAGATTGATGTAATTGGTGTGTTTGCGCGCGCGCGCGCGCGCGCGTGTGTGTGTATGTGTGTGTGTGTGTGTGTGTGTGTGTGTGTGTGTGTGTGTATGTATTATATGTATATATATATCTTAAAAAATATTATATATTTAGAAAATCTAAATACATATACATATATATATTGTATTGTAAAATTTAAATACATATAGATAATAAAACATATAGAAAACTATACAAGTTTTACTTAAAACTTTCAAGTTCTTTTCAAGTTCTTCAAGATCTTTTCAAGTTTTCATATATTTATTATTCCGACAATTACTTACACTACGCTTATGAGCATGGATTATGTATATATACGGAACCATTAATAATTGATTCTCGAAAACGATATGTTATAACTTTATTACACATGGTTGAATTTGTAAAAAAATAATCTTTAATTTGATAAAAAAAAATTTGAAAATTTAAAAAAATTATGAGTGGTGGGGATATTTTGTTAAAAAAATAAACAAAATTTTTTTTATTTATAACTTTAAAATACTCTTGAAACCGTACAATTTTTGTTCAAAAATTGTTTTCTATCTTTTATACTTCCGACGATATTCGCCTTGAAAGAAAAATACTGTTTTTTTTTTAAAGAGTGTTTCACCTCTTAAATATGAGTTAGCGCACGTATAAAAAAATATGTGTCTCTTAAATTTTTGTGTTTGACAATATGAAGAATCAAATCGGTTCTGGATAGTTGTGAACCTTCCTTATCAGTGTTATTCTTATCTCAGAATCTTTTCCATCAGGATTGTGGGTAGCACGATATATCAATACGAATTACATAGTAGTTTTTAAAAATCCGCGTGATCGCGCTCAAATTCGACATTTAGCGCGTCAAATCTATCCCAATGGTTACGCCGTCGAATCCCCTAACGAGCCTAATTAGGTGCGAAACATGTAAACGTACGTTTTGTGATTCTTTATATTTCTAATGTTATCGCGCGGAAAGATCCTATGACGAGCAATCTCCTGCAAGCGTTTGCGAATCGGTAAAAATTTGTAACAATTGCGTGATTCGTAAAGTCAAAAAATCGAAACACGAATGCGAGACAACGTAAAACTTGCCGCAGCGGCCTTCGAATCATTTTTGCGCCTTCTTCGATGTAAAGTCGTTACCGAGAATCCGGGGGAAGGTATGAATGATACGACGGTGCAGGAAGAAATTGCACGCAAGAGCGAAAATGAATCCGAAGATAGAGCAAATTATACAAATACAAAATTATATATAATAAATACAAAAGAGATTTAGCATTCGTGTTCTATGATTTCGAAACGCGACAGAACGAGATGTGAAAGAACCGAAAATGTACAAATTTATGTTCCGACTCTTTGCGTAGCGCAACAAATTTGCGAAACATGTGCGGGGATAGAGAATATGTCGGTGCTATGTTATTAGTGCAGAGTGCGCGAGTTTATATTTCAAAATGATCCGGTTAAACAATTTGTTAATCTCGTAACGTCGAACAACAAAATGTTTCAATTTATTTGTATAGCACATAATGCGAAAGCATTCGACTCGAAAGCCTTCATTTTGAAATATTTAGTCGAAAACTCGGAAATTACGGAAGAATCGTGGTTAAATGAAAATTATCGTAATGACACTAAATTTATAGATAGCATAAATTATTTGCCGATGCGATTATTTGATTTGTCCAAAGCTTTCAGACTGAAAAATATATTGGTTAAAGGCGTCTTTCCCCATTTAATATAAAGATTTAAAGATTATTTAATATAAATGAATCAAAGCGTTAACGGATACTACGAGTTGGCAAACGGAATGCAACATTACGTGCTTCAGTTTCACGGGTATTTCTGACATGGTTGTGTCTAACGTGCTATCACGTGAATCGCGACAGAACGCTTTCATCCGCAGATTGTAATGATACAATTGACGCGAACGTCTTGCATTGATATATCGTTTCTGAAAACGGGGCTATCACGTTATGAAAAATGGGAATACGATTTCGAAATGCATGAAAATCCCGAGATGAGTGATTTTCTCAAGAATCATATGTTAATAAAATCCGATCCTCTCGACCTGCGCGATGCGTTTTTCGGTAGTTCTACAGGAAACATTGCTACTCGATATGAAATTACGGGTACAGAGAAAATATGCTATGTGGACGTATGCTCTCTGTATCCGTATGTATTGAAAATGAGTGCTTTCCCGTCACGCCGTGATATTTATATCGGTGAGGAATATAGCGAATTAATCAGTAAAGAGTCAAATATTAATTTTGACTTTGTCTTATACGGTGTAAAGTACTCTCACCGCGTAATCTATTTCACCTGGTATTCCCATATAGGATAAAAAGAAAGTTGCTTTTCGCCTTGTGTCGGAGCTGTTGCGAAACATTCTCGCAGGCAATGTGCACTCACAAACAACGTGAATTCGAAGATATCTGAGTATCCTGCGAATTACGCAAAGCCATCGAGAAGAGCTATCTTGTGACAAAGTGTGAGTGAAATCTGGCAGTATGAAGTCACGCGATACGATCCCAATACGGCGGGGAGGATTTCGCCGAATATATAAATATATTTTTACAATTAAAAAAAAGGAAGCTAGGGGATGGCCGAGCGAATGTGGGAACAACATCGAGGAACGATATTTGAGGGAATATGAAAAAACTGAGGGTATCGTTCTCGACAGAAATAACATCACACGGAATCCTGGTTTACGCTCGGTCGTTAAGCTTTGTCTAAATTTATTGGGAAAAATTCGGCTAACGAACAATTTGCCTAATACCGAAATCGTAAAATCCTACCAGCGTCTGATGATTTTATTCACGAGTCCGGAGTATGAGATAACTGATATATTACCCGCCAATGATGATGTAATATATGTTTCGTGGCTTTCTAATAATGAACATCGTAATCGCCGCAAATACGACAGCGTTAGCGCTTTAAAATTATATGAATATTTAGAAAAATTAGATAGGTGTGTTTTATATTACGATACTAACTCATGTATATATACAATACTTAAGTACAATAATTCGAACGAATACAAATGTACGGGTAATTTTCTAAGCGATATGACGGATGTACTCGAGAGCTACAGTTGCGGAAGTTATATCGAGTTGTTCCTTTCGGGTGGTCCAAAATTTTACGCCTATTCGTTCGTACACTAGAAGGACATACGCACAAAATTAGTAAAATAAAGGGTATAATTAATTATAAAAATTCATTAATTTTAAATAAATTTTTAATAATATTAAGAAATTAATAGTAGAAAATGAGAGAGAAAGGTGAGAAGCAAAAGAAGAAACGGAGAGATCGATGATAAGTTTGCGTTTTACTGCAATTCGGCGCACTGCGTTTCATGAAATTATAACGCGAAATGAGACAAAGTCATATTGGTAAAACGTGCGTCTATATTAGTAAAACATAGATTTATCAATAATCGTTATTCTTTTCCTTACGGCTAGATGAATAATCTTCCTCTTGCTCAAACTTTCTCTCTCATTTTAATATAGAAATGTCGTCGAGTTTTCCGCCGATTAGGTATACATTTAGGTCATTAAAATGTAAAATTGTAATACATGATTTTAAAATAAAATATGAATATTATTGTTAAATCTTTTAGTACTAGAAACTTTATTGAACTTTAATAATGTGAATAATGTAAATAATGTAAACTATTTTCACGATATGAAATACTTGAAATATTTGAAAAAATTGAATATAAAAACTCATTTTCCATTTTTTCTTACTTAATGTAAAAAATAAACATCAAATATAAAAAATAAAATGTTTTATTTTATTTAAATCACAAGAATTTTTTTACACCTTCTTTTTCCCTCCACCTATTATAAGCTTTTCACGCAGCATCGCGTATAAGTTCGTTAGCGACGATACCACATCCCGAAGAAATTACGCTGACTTCGTCGTGGATAAGCTTATACGCGTCGCACCGCGGTGAATCAGCTCGGAAGACGCCGCGGTATTCTCGTCTAGCCTAAGCCGGGGATAGCGAGCGCGCGTCCGGCCGTGTGGGGATCCTCCGCCGCATTGATCAGCATATCCCCCGTCCTTAAATTTTTTCCTTTGTACATTCTTGAAAATATTATTAAGCGCCATTTTTTCTTTTATTTGCTTTTGAAGTCTTGCACGATAATAGAGTAGCTCATTTCGCAAAATGGACGTATGGAAACATCTATGGACATCGATCGTATGCGGTCCGACTGTGGGAAAACGATTTTTGTAAAGACTTTTCTCCGGTATTTATCTCATGTCTAACGTACATTTCGAGAGAGTTTTGTTCTATTATGCGAAATGGCAAGAAGCCTATCGACAATTACAATATGACACTCGTGAAAAAGAGCTCTAAGAACAGAGTTGGGGATGCGGCAATATTAAAGTAATGAAAAAGAATATAATTGAATTTATAAATGAATTTCGCGAAAGTCCCCCGTCTGGAAGATTACTCGAATGATCCGCTTTCTCCGAAATTATTGATAATCGATGATTTTATGAGAGAATCGTCGTCGTGTGACGCGATTGGAGTGGATCTTTTCACCAAAGACAGTCAACACAAGAATCTCAGTGTTATTCTTATATCGCAGAATTTCTTCCATAAGGGGCGTCAACACGAATTACATCGTATTAAAAAATCCATGTGATTGCGCTCAAATTTGTCATTTAGCGCATCAAGTCTATTCCGACGATTCGAAATTCTTAGAAGAAGCGACACTACATCAAGATTTCACGGTTATTTATTGCTTAATCTAAAACAATCAACGCCGGACGAATATCGATTGCATAAGTGTATTTTTCCCAAAAATACGACTCATTATGTTTACGTACTCCGTAGATCATTTTCGAACGGATTCATATAAAAGACGAGTGATAGTACGAATCAGTAATATGTTTTTCGCAATGAAAGCGAGTGACAAGAAATCGTACAATGCGACGAAAATCGCCACACATTCGCTGTATCTGTAAATGTGATTTTAATATACTCAAAAATAATGTTTCGCTCAAACGATGTGAAAAATATCGATTAACCAAATACAAAAAGGCTCTGCGTCGCGTCATTGCAAAACGTGGTAATTAGAAGAATAAAAGAAAGCTTTTGGTGCAACGAGGCGAATTTTTACTTATATTATCAGATCTATACTAACTATCTCATTATCACTAATTATCAAAGGAATGAAATAGTAGAGATAAAACGCTATAAAGAAGGCCGAAAAAGTGGTTTTAATTTTGACGCGACGAAATTTGCCGCATAACGAAAGCGAGAGATGGAAAATATACAGAGAGCCATTATGGCGATATCTAAGATTTGTCCAAGAAACGCGAAAGCAAAAAATCACACGCAACGAAAACGAAAATGCAGAAGACACGCTAAACGGGATATCTCTGCTGATAACGAAAACGCGAATAACGTTTTTTACGATTTAACGCAAACATCAAATGTATTAACACCACATTCCATCACTAGTGCCAACATGATTACGAAAAATTTCGAAATTTCGAGCGAGCATAATCATGCGATGAAAAGCATTGAAGAAATAGTGGAAATCGTACCGAAATCTTATCGTAAGCACTTACTAATGAAACATTTGTTTCGAAAAGCTGTGCCTAATAGAATTAATTGGAACGAGCATGAAATCGTGACATAATAACGTCGTAAAAGATTCGAATATCACTGACTTGATAAACGACGCAATGCGCGAGAGAAAAATAGTGAGTAGAAATCAATTTGCACGATTACTTCGTGTATTGAACACACCTTCCGCACTAGTGAAAAATAAAAGATTATTGTCCACGCAGGATATTAGTGTAAATAGTGTAAAACTTCGACCTCGTTCCATGCCTTTTATGTCGAAAGTACGAGTTTCATGTTGATCGAAAGCGCGAAAGAAAAAAAAAACGTAAAATTACTAACAAGAAATAAACGAGAAAAATTCGCTGATTCTTTCTCATACACGAAAATACTGATATCCCCGTATCTGTACAAACGAGAAAAATCGGTTACTCAATTGGAAAATAACGATGTTTGAAAAACTATATTACGATTCATCGCATTATATTAGGCTATTCGGTGATGAATAATCTCGTGCTGTTATACTAAATTTCTCAGGAAGAAGTCATATACTCGAATCACAAGATGCGTTGCACCAGCCATTGAGCAGAAAATTTTCATGATTGCATTACAACGTAACAAACATTGACATGTGTGGGAGGCAGATTTGATCGAACTCTAAAATGTAAAAAGTTACAATGACGGTTATTCCTATTTGTTAGTGATTATCGAGGTACTGAGTAAACATGTCTGGATAGAACTGTTACGTTACGAGTAACTACGCAATAAAAGTTTTCTAACGCGTACTAGCGAAAAGCGAGTACCGGTATACTTACAAGCGAACAAAGATAAAGAATTTGTGGCGCAATCAATGCAGAAATTTCTTAAAGAAAACGACATTCGTTTTCAGATAACGCGAAACCCAGATGTTGTCAAAGTCGCTATCGTCGAGAGCTTCAACAGAACACTGAAGGAATGAATGTAGTTATTTCACACATAAAAAACGCGACGCTACATTGATGTTCTACAGGATATTGTACGCGCTTACAATCACACGCGTCACTCGTCCATGAGAATGCAATCTGCGGTAGTAAAGAAAAGCGTATCGCTCGTGAAAATATAGCTCATTGAAAAAATGTAAAAGAAACGGACGCAAAAGGTTAAATATGTCAATAGAGCGAAAGGATCCTTCGAAAAAGAATACGAAGAAGGAAGCTAAGTGTAGCCAGGAGATATTTCAAATTTATCATGTTCTTGATTGGCGAATCACGTGTACAACTGCGAGATTTAGCAGAACGAAGTATATATAGACGATATTTTTTATAAGAATTAGCTTGAGTTAAGAAAAATTTAGAGGAAGAATAATTTATTGATCACGTGATAAAGAATAGGGAGCGAGGAGCTAATAAGCAAGTGCTGGGTAGCTGGTGCGGTTATGCCCGTAAGTTTGATACTTGAATTCTGTTTCTGGTTTCGAGTTTAATTTCTCTTCGCGATAGAGGAGGAACAATTTTTTTTGGTACTTCCGAGCAGTATGCGTCATTTTCCGGATTACAACGTCGTTTTTCATCACGGAATTATCTCTATAGGATTACACGGATAATGGGAGGTTGCGATGAGCGAGATACAATTTCCTGTATCTTTTTACACGTATGTCATAATGAAAATGTAATCAGATTCGATGTTAAACCCAATGAGAGGACGAATGATGCGTTTACGTCAAAGAAGTTGCATTTCCGAATGGAATTTACAACGATATCCATGAGCTTATCGATGCGATTAATACCGCGTGTAAAGATGCCGAATCGCATTTTTATTTTGAACAGCAAAAAGCGTCTGGTGGCAAAGTCTTCATAAGTATTAACTGCGATGAGAAGTGCAAAATGCTACATTATATAAACTTTTTCGATAATCTACGAATGCTAGGTTTTTCAGCAATTTCCACAAATAATCACTCATTTTATTCCAAGCTCGCAATACGTAAACCTAATTGAATGAAACAGAAGAACAATGAAACAGAAGAAAAAACTTTTTTTACTCACGGATTTAATAAGGAGACAGGAAAACGATTTGCAGACAGTTACTGGAGTAGCGAATCCTATAGTTTGTGACGCAGTATCTCCGATAAAATGTTTATTGCGATTTGTGAGTCTTGTATAACAGATGATGTACGTACTCCTCTTCTCAGGATAGTTCCGATCGAGATACGCAGTCTTAATTACGCATTTAGTAATAATTACACATATATTTGGTAATAATTACTTTGGTGAAGCATTTCCAAATTATATACTATTGCGACGAACGAATTTTAGAACAATCAAAATAGATATAAGAGATCATCTTGGAAAGAAAATTCCATTCAAATTTGAAAGGCTGACAGTAATGTTGCACTTTAAACATAAGCAATAACTTTCTTTCTTTAGTATACGCGAACGTATCGGAAGTGACAGTCTTTAGTTAGGAACTAGCGATAGAATGCTAGGAGTATTTTGATGCACGAGATACTGGTAGGAATTTCACGTGTTTTCATTGTTCACCCTACCAACGCGGACATGAAATCGAAAGCTTTCTCGACGGACTATTTAGAAAAATACTATCTTATCTAAATAAAAGTGAGCGTGCTGTCTGAAAAAAAGCTTTACGTGCAGAATTAACGTGATAATAATAAGCCGTTGAAGGAAGCGGTCAAAAAAATCGCGGAATCGGGGGGTAATCTGAAGAGAAAAGCTAAAGAAAAAAATAAATTTCCTGATGAGAAGGTCTGGATATAAAATATCCGCCAATCTGCTTCAGTTTCCAGTCGGTGGTTAAGTTAGTATCGTGCATCGTAAACGACATCGGGGAATCAAAAGAAAATCATCGAAAAAAAAAGAATAAAACGTGACGAAGAAGAAAAAGAAAATTCGTGCTGCAGGGTAAAAAACCAAAAAACCATTCACTAGAAAACATCGAGTCGAGAAACGCGACGTATCCGACATATTCCGACATATTTCTCTTAATTGAGATAGGAATTCGTGGCTGAAGAAAAAGTATATTCTTTCTTCATACCCTTAAGCGAGTGTATAAAGAGCGAACTCAATCTCTTCTATTTGCCTTTTCCAGCATTGAGAAGTCGCAATGTATTACAAACCCGTAACTTCGCTCACGGACGACTCACCCACAGAATTCGTCATAATCGGACATGAAGAAAATTATCTGGATCTCACTCACTCCATGTTGAGCCTTCGTATACGCGTAGAAAGCAAACGCGGGGAGAGCACATTGGTCGCCCCGAGGCAAAAGAATCCGTAAATCATTTACTGCATTCTATGTTCAACCAAATCGACGTGTATTTCAATCAAAAACTCGTGTCGCTATCAAACAACACTTACACATATCGCGCGTTATTAAATTATGCTTCACCCGTAAAAACTTTCTATCTAACTTCTTGCTTAAGAATCATGGATATTCCTGATTACATGGACGACACGTTAAATTCATTAAATCTAAATACGGCGCTCCAGATACGCGCGCAATACATTCAGGGAAATCATGCACTAGATTTCACAGGCTATCTTTACTGCGACATTTTCAATCAAGATAAATTTTTAAATAACGGAGTGAAAGAATGAGACTACTTTCGAAACATTTATTTTACCTTATAGAAAGTAAAATGATATTAAAAATACGCATTCTCAATATCAGTCTATTCGTAAGAAGAACAAAAATAAATCCGAGTGTGCTACTTGTACATGCTAGAATGCTAAGTAAAACTACCGCCAAGTATCCTCTTACAAGAGTCGAAGTTAAAACATTCATGCCGGCATTGTGGGAGAATCGATAGACAATGCAATACTCAGGTAGCTGCAGAAATGAATAATAATTGGCTTTATCGATAACAAGACGTTAACGGCAGTAGAAAATTGAATCTGTTTAACTTAAAAAATTATGGAATAAATTTCTTTTCGCTGTATGCTGATGGCATGCAAATTCCCAGTAAACCGTTACAGTCAAATTTTTCGAAAAACGAGTCGCTCTACGCTTCTTACATTATTCTCGGGAACCGGCATTCACTTCCTGAATGAGGGTAATTCTATAAGCAGAATTGATTACGCCAATGGCTACATTCTTTTCACTTTCGATCTTATTTCGGATCTATCCGCTAATTGCGCAAGGCATTGGAATCTCGTGAAACATGGAAGTTTACGATTAGAAGTGAGATTCGAAAAAACTCTTTCCGTCTATCCTTCTTTCCGACTATTAATTGTATCATCTATCAAATTTGATAACGTTTTAAAAATCGACTCCTCGCGTCAAGTCATTGTCGACTTTTCTGGTTAGCCCTATGTCTTTCGTAAGAAAATTATTTTCTCCCACTGTCCATTTTTCTATTTTAATTACACGTAAGATAACAAAAAAAAGCTTTAGTTTTGTTCGCGATGTCGACGCTTCGTGTCGACGTAAGAAGGGATGTAAATTCGAATATCATGAATATAGTTATTATCGATTATACAAAGTTTCCGTGATGTCGAATACTTTATTCCGAAAGAAGTCGCAGTTCTTGCGATTAATGTGTCGATCACTGGATTATGAAACCCTTCTTATTCCTTTGGTGATTTACTCGAAACAGTAAGAAATCAACTGATTTACACAACGTCAATCTTAAATACTTTACGATACATCTGCGAGACATTACGCAATATGTGCGTAATGTTACATCTATAGCAGAAAATAAGAGAAAGTACACTATCTGAGTAATCTATTCTTCAGAAACATATAATTTAGAAGATATTTTTCCGATTTTCAAAAATCTACCGGAAGGCCAAGAACAAAGATGAATGCACCACGGATTTCAATCCAACGGCGATTCATCTTGCTCTTTATGCAACGCTTACAAATTGAAACGGCTAACTATACGAAGTGCAGCAATTCAAGTTAAGATAGTTTTCCCTCAGAAAATTGGAGCGAGAGCGACATCAAGAACGAAATAACAGACAGCGGAAATTTTTCAATTCAATTTAAAAATCAGAAATGCGATAGCTTTCGCAACATTGAAGCGTGGAGGAAAAATATTATGACAGAAAAAACAAATCAGAATGAAGACGAACAATGAGGAAGACGACAGATAAGGAGAAAAAAGATTTTTCAAAATTCGATTCGCCAATCAATAGAGATAGAGCTAACGCTAGCGTCTCGCAAACGTCGAGTATTTTGAGAACTCCACAACGCACATACCTGCAAAAAAGATATATTTTGAATTTACATAAACATTTTCTCTCTCACTCTCTCTCCGATGACGAGAAATGAAATCGCTGGAAGTTTTAAATGCATTACATCATCTTAGTGTCTAACATAAAGAGGTCTATAAGAAGGTCTAAGAGGTCTTGCCGACCGACTGTCGAGGGTGTGGATGAAGTCGATTGTCATTGTCGCTAACATGGATGATCATGATCGACTTGATCAGCACTGGGTCGCCTTCTACATCGACAAACTCGGAACAGGAATGTATTTCGAAAGCTACGGTTTGCCGTCCTTGGATCCTCTTATGACTTCACCAAAATTCTATCACGTATCGCTGGAATATGAGGCTGCAAGAAATGCTTTCACAAACTTGTGGAATATTGATGGGTATTTCTACTTTTATGTGTAATGGTTATAATCTTAGTTTATTTTATTTTAATTTGTTTACCTCTGATTGTAAACGCAATGACCGATTGATCGCATAATTCATAAAACAATTTTTTCTTCATTGTAAACATAAATCCGATAAACCCCATATTGTACATCGTCAATCATGTTCAATCATGTATTTTTTTAAATGTAAAATATAAAAGAAATGCTTATTTTCGCGAAAGAACTATTTTTTATGTAATAACGTTGCTTTTTCAATAAACACTTTTTTTCAATTTTATTATTGTAAGTTCTTAACCACTGTTATTTTCTTAATTATTTTCTCGTTCCCTTCCAACCAACATTTTCTTTTTTATATTTTTTATCAGAACTAGGTTAATATAAATTTTTACTCTTTTTTTGAAATAAGACTGACGCTAACATAAGATATAAAAAAAAATTGATTCACTAAATCGATAAATCAACTCAGTTCTGTTACAAAGAGGCACGAACTTGTCCATTCCTGTTTTTCTCTTTCTAGACAAAAAATCAGTTATAGAAAGTAATAAAGTAAAACTCTCTCCACTGCGTCTAATCCGGCACGGACATGATGCCGAGGCGAGAAAAAAGCGAAGGGATAAATTACACCTGCATTCATCTTAGATGCTTGTACCTTTCCTCCTTTTCCTTCGACAAAAAACTTTTGGTGCCTATGTCTCTTGATTTTCCCCACTTTCACTATTATGTCAGACTTGGCAGCACATTTTTCACTCTCTCTCTCTC
>NW_012130066.1:9517214-9532861 GCF_000143395.1 Atta cephalotes | reverse complement strand
TCTACTCTCTCTCTCTCTCTCTCTCTCTCTCTCTCTCTCTCTCTCTCTTTCTCTATTACATATACGAATAAAATTAAATAAGAATGTTTTATTCCATAAACAATAAAACTTTGTATTCGTAATATTTGAAGGATCATGAAAAGTATGTACAGAGCAAAAAGTATTCGTACAAGGAAATTTTTTATAAAAAAAAGTCTTATTTGAAGAAAATAAACATTAATTAGCAATTTTATACAATGAATACATTTTATTTTAACATATACAAATGAGTTTCGCACGTATTTCTGATTTTATAAGCTAAATTTCTCGACTGTACAAACTTCTTGAGCATTTAAACAATGGAACTTTTAATTTTCGCTTATTTTTCAAATGATATATTTTCTATATTAATACACATCTTTTTGGTATATATAATTTTAAGAAACATACAGTCTATTTTATAATTTATACAATAAATAAAATGTTAATTACATATTATCGTATCAATATTGATTCGATAGTACCAATTTGATGTTCTCGCTCGATAATATTTAATTTTTTAAAATAAAGTTTTTTTAAAAAATATTTTCTCTATACGAATACTTTTTGTACTCACTGTATGTAGTGTAACGTCCGCCGAAACAAAATCCGCTTATTAACGACAAACGTCACTACGCGAGCGTTGTTGCTATAGCGGCGATAAACTCAATACCGGTCGCGAAATCGTCGCTATAGCAACGGTGTTCTCCCTAAGCACTGTGATACCGACTCGAAGCGTCACGTGTTCATCATAGCGAAGTCAATACGTCTGCGCGAGCATAATAATTAAAACGACATAGAGAAATAAAATAAATAAGTTAACAAATGCACGTTATTGTCAAGCCTTCTCAAGGCATATCCTATACCATATCGATAGTTGTTTTCCATTTACCCTAAAAGAGGAAAAAATGGAAAATGGATGACTAATTCAAATGCAATAATGAGTAAATGCATCATTCGTAAAAGTATCATATCGCCAAAAACAGGATGATACAAGGTGCAATTGCCTAACGAAATTTCGCACGCCAAGTGTCCAAAAGGTATCAGCAAACACAGCAGAGACCGTTAGACAATTGCTAAATGAATTTTTCGCAATAATAAAATATATATTACTGAATATCGATTCAGTGAGCGATCCGAGCACCTGAGAGCGCGGAAAATTGCGGGAGGAGGCAACCGTCCTTACGCATCTCCCCATAGAAAAAAATCGAGCAAATTTAAATTATTTAGGAAAATCAAACTAGCGAATGTTCTAGAACATTAGTTAATCTTTTGATCGCAAAACGCCGACGGCGTTCAAGAGAATATAAACAGAGCTTTTTCGAAGCAAGGGACACTTCGTGAAAGTTAACATTGGATAATACTTTTGTTAAAGCTCTTAGATGCGAAATTTCTGCTTAACTTCTGTCGGCGTTTTTCGATTTTTTTCCGCGGATACGCGATCGCCGTATGAGACAATGAGATTACTAAAGTTTGAATTAACCGTAAGTTGCAATTCTAATAAAAAAATTCTAATAAATTGTCCTTCTCTTTTATATTTTTTCTTCTGTGCGCTGCTGCGAATCCATGTAGTGTAGCAAATCGCGAGAATTTCATGAATTCTTCGTTTTCTTTTTTTTTATTCTCCTTTTTGTGGTTGCGTTAACGATAAATGAAATTGATTTATGTGCTGAAATGATTGCGTGTTCATTTTTATTTTTCTCATTTTCTTTTCTTTTTTTTTTCTCTCCTTGCTTCTTTCGACGCGAAGTGCATCATTGCGTCATGCCATCTGTAATATCTTATTAGTGTTGTGCGCGGGAGTGCCACGAGAGGAGTAGTACAGGGAATTCCGCAGTGCTCTTCGAACTTTCCTCCTCCGCCCTACGAGCAGCGTATCCTTGGAATCTCAGCAGCGCATGAGTCTTCAGGTCTTTTCCGGCACGTGAGCCCTCCTCAGTGGCTCCGAGCCTTTCTTCGACGACCCTCGGTCGTCGCGCGTTCGATTACGAACCCGCGGCCGCTTTCCAACTGAGAAGCAAACGCTCCTATAGAGCACCCCGCTGCTCAACCTCGCCTCTTCTTGCCCGCTCGCTCCATCCCTTTCTGACCAAGCCACAAAGGAAGAGACCCGAAACGATCTCGATCTTTTTTCCCAGACACGTCATCGCACCGAGTAGATAAGGAATAGACTCGCTTTTCGGAGGCACCCGTCCTTGCCGCTCACTGTAGATTTAAGCGAGACAATGTTCACAGGAGCGAACATCTGAAGAGCCGCAATAAGCGGGTCGGCCGAGAATAAGCGTTGCGCGCTTGGTGGAGGAGTGCCACTGGGTTGTGATTTTCGCGTATTGACCGATCCCCGTATGAGTATTCACCGATCCCCGATGGATCCAAGAGACTCCTGAGTACCACTTGGTTTCCGGCAACCACCTAGATCCTCCACCCAGCATCGATTCTTCCGCGGATCACGAGAATCGAAGCGGTGAACCGTTATAGTAAGAATGGTACCTGATCGCCGATCCAGTGACATTGCCGTCTTTCGCTCTTCTTTTTCTCTTTACTTAATCTTCATTATCATCTTAATTATCTCGCGCCGTTAATAAAATTATAGGTTTTTATGCTCTGCGCCTTTTTTTTCTTTCTCTTATATTATTGTTACTATCCATTTGCGCAGCTAGGGGAGCCAAGGTTTCCGCTCGACCCTGATTCTCCTCTTCGCTTCCTCTCACTCAGGCGGATCGCCTCCGCCGCAAGGAGCTTAACGCTCCGCGTTATCCGCACCGACGGCTGGATGCAATCCGGACGTGACAGTAGGTATATGTATTAAAATTTTCAGAATTATATGATTATATGTAAAGTGTTGTAATATTTATTTATGAAACTCTTATACAATCATAATTGCAAACGTCACAAAGGGCATTTGAGAGTCGACATGAATATAAATGCATAAAATTAACAAAGAATTTAATTTAATATATAATCTAATATATAATCTAATATATTGTTATATATATCGCATGTTTAATATTCATATTAATATATTATATTATATTACATGTTTTGGTACTTATTAATCTTTCATCAGAGTTAAAATAATATATATTAAACTAATTAAAATAATATACATTAAACGAAGATACACGATTTGTCTTAACAATCTTTTTGTCAAATCTTTTCTAGAATAATTCAATAAGTTGCTTGCTATATTATTGCAATATACAAAATAAAGTCGCATATATTGACAAAAAATAAGTTAGGATTAGTCAATGTAACAAATGGTATTATCAACTTTTATATAACTTTATTAAGATGATAATTGATCAAAAAATACACAAAGATAAAACATTTTTAATCTTTATTAGATATAATATATCGAGTATATGTGTCTCGAGAATGTAAACATACACCGACTGGAAATGTTGTATTTAACATTTTATTATTTTACATTTCAATGAAAATCATAATATTCTATAGGGAATGTTCTTTGCTATTTTAATTTTCGTTTTTTAAATTCCCGAGTTTATAAATAAATATTACACTTCACATACATATAATCAATATAATTCTGAGAATTTTAAAATATATACCTACATACTTTTCATGATCCTTCAAGTATTATGGAAAATTTTATTGTTAGTAGGAGATATAAACTGGTTCTAACTCGGGTCTTCTGAGAGAAGGTGAGGGGTAGCCGCGATGGGGGGGGGGGGGGATGACGTCACTAGGAGACAGAAGGAGGAGGGAGGGGGATAACATCACAGGAGATGGCGTCACTAGGCAAGGGGTGACGCCACAGGAGAGGAGAAGGAAAGTGACGTTACAATGGGTGATGTCGCAGGGATGACATTGCGGTGCGGAGGAACGAGGATGTCTCAGGGAAATTACGTATCGGAAATTACGTAGCCGGAAATTACGTAGCCGGAAATTACGTAGCGGGAACTTACGTAGTGGAGGTATGCGGACTTGTGTCCGCGTCACAGTGAAAACGTGACGGACGCAAGTTTCCGCACACCTCCACTACGTAATACGTCGCGGTTTGTTCCCCTTTTTCTCCCCAACCATCGGCGAATGCGGCTTGCCTTCTTCTCATCCATTTGTCGGGTGTTCTCTGTTAATCCATCAAATACTCCAGTCAACTGCGCGATGACGTCTGCAGTACTATGTCTGAAACAGAAGAATAGAAATATGAAATAATAGTTTAAATTAATAGAACACAACATCACATGAAACATGAGTATCACGAGTGAGAGATACATCGTTCCAAACATTGATTATGACACGCGCCATCAGAACTTAAATCATACATTAATTAATTATTAAGAATAAAATACTTACATTTGTTTCAACAATTGGACGGATTGTCACTGATGATATCTAAATTTATAGTAAGACTCGATTGTAGAAGCCTATTGTAAGATCTTAAACCGCTCAGCTAAAATCTCGATCTTTTGCGCTAATAAGCGTATGCAGGCATCCATCACATTTGCACACTGAATCAAGTAATGAATGTTAACCATTATAAAAATCTCGCACAGACTGAATGACAGGCTAACAGACTGACAGATTGATTGATTGCGGGGATGTGCGAGATTTTATATAGTAAAGATATTCGTGAAACCATTCCGAGAAAAAGAACAATGCCTCGGTCAAAAGTTTATTCAGCCGAAAAATATATCAGGTATTCGAACGATTCCACGAATAAACTTCAGCATTTAACAGTTACAATTAGATCATCAGTTATTAGATCGTCATAATCAATATACAGCAGCAAAAAGTACAATGCCTCGAATAAAAGCGTATGCCTCAGCCAAAAAGTATACGAGAAGACATCACGCTCGAAAGATTTTATCTCAGCACTTTTGTCACTTGCAGCATTTTGAATTGAAGCGCAATTAAACATATATCTATTGAATAGCTATCGGATTAATATTTAACAGATCAGATTACTATCGAACTGATATTTAACAAAAACAACTATCAAATTGATATTTAACAGATATCAAATTATCAGTTCATTTTCAACTTCATCTGCTACACGCGCACACACACACACACACACACACACACACACACACACACACACACACACACACACACACACACACACACACACACACACACACACACACACACACACACACACACTACCACACACACACACACACACACACACACACACACACACACACACACACACACACACACACACACACATATTTATTCATTTATTTACATGCTGGTCAAGGTAGCGAAAATAAAAACATATTAATGTGATATAACATTTTATTTAAAGAAATCTTACAATTCTTCCTGACATCGCAACCACTAATAAATATTTTAAATACATTTTGCAAAATTGATAATTATCGGCAAATCTTATTATTTATTTGGGAAGAATAATAATTCCTTAATAAATTGATAATTTAATAAACTGTGATTAATAAGCATTCATTAGTGAAAAATATTTTCATTAGTAAAAAAAATTTACCAAGTTGCATCATATTTAATATTTTTTAGTAATAATCCTTTTTATGAAGTGCAGTCTTTTATATAAAGAATTATATAATGCTATTAATGCCAGTTTACTAAATTATTATTAATGAATTATTAACATCAGTTTATTTAATTGTTATTAATGAATTATTATTATTCCAAAATAAATATAAGACTCACCGATTATTGTCATTACTTAAATTTGTAGTGAATCATATTATTGAATCGATTTATGATTTAAATTTGCAAAAATATGTTTGCAATTGCAATATGTTTATTTCTGAACTTTCATTCTCTGTAAAAATAATTCAAGTAATTAAATTATATTACAATGATTATGATCGACTATGAGTTTTTCTTATAAGAAGGAAGAACTTTGTTTTCATAAAATTCGTTTTTATAACATATCTTGTCACTTCGACTTCTGTTTTAATCTATTTCTACGGAAGTTCGTCATAATTACATCACAATTTGATGTGCTATGAACTTTATTGGAAAAGAAGATGTAACGATCGATTGTGTGACGAAGTCTATGCAAGTGTGAACAACCTTGCGGACCTCGAATGGGCAATTCATCATATCGACCTGTATGATGCAACTCTGTATATGCATTCTCGCTCATCGTCCAGGAGAAGTTCCACAGCCACGTTCGTTTCTCACGTCCCTTGACGTACACGAAAGCATCATTTTTAGCAAATACAGTAGCAATGATCAGGTGTTTCGCCTTGCTGTAGGGAATTATCTCGTCGCAATCCATGATAAGCACTTAACCAGGAAGCGCAAAATCTATCGGATCTTTTCAAAAATTTCCATGGCATGGCACTCGTAAAAATGTAATGTGTGAGAACGCCCTGTTTCGCTACTTTTTTGATGATAAATCTTTTTTCGATGCTGAATCCTTGCAGATAAATGTTGATATGACCATGACGAGCTTCTTCAAGACTGTGCTCCACGTCGGTTTTTCTCCCCCTTTTAAAGTTCTAAATATCTTGCTGATCTTGCAATTTACATAATCTTGCGCATTACGTTGGACAATGAATAGTACTCGATTACACGATCGTGTATGATGAGGGAAGAGGCGGTAGTATTGGCGGGCACATTCTCCTTGCAGTCAAATTCTATGCGTACGTCCACAGTGGTGTTCTTAAGGGATTCGTTTTATCGCGAGTAATCAATGATCGCAAAAAGCCCTTTCTCGATAAACGAGAGCAGTGTTTTGAAGCAGTTGATTCCACAATATGTTTTATAAAAATGCGCATACATATCAAACAGGATGACGTATTTTTTTTGTCAAAATTCAGATTTAAATCGCCATACAGATAAAATTCTGAATTTAGATCTTCACGTCATTCAAATTACAATCATCGAACACGCTAACGTCTCGTGATATGACATTTTTTTCGACCGGTTTGCGGAGCAATGATAACATATCGTGGCATCTCAAGTTGAATTGCTGTTTTGACAGCTCATGAAGCTTGGTCGTATTCTGTAACAGAAGATACAGATCCCACGAGCGAAAACTCATGCTCAGATAATGACTACTTTCCAATGCTCGCAGCATTGATAATCTATTGATCTCGTTTAACGCAACATGAGGTATCCGCCACTATACTTTGAATAATTCAATCTCAGGCTCCGTCACAGGATTTCAAGCAATTGTAATCATTGCGAGCTCATATCAAAATCAATTCGTGGTGAACTTTGACGACTACACGTTTGTAATTTTCTCGCAAAAGTCCAACAGCATGTTGAGCGGCACGCAAAAATTAAAGTCACCTCCGTGTCGGATCTAGAGTTCCATTCTGCATTAGGGCAATCAAAGTTTTATTGTACGTTATTGATAGTTTTGATGATAATTCCAAGATTTTTGTTGCAGTCAATCTTCACATCGTTCATATCGATATTTTTAACGTTTCATCGACGTTTTTCTTTCTACTCGTGATACCTTGTTCGTGCTTGGGAATACTAGGGATCGAAATAAACGCTGCGTCCTTTCAGGCGATTATGACGTTGCAGTTCTTCCAGCTGACGCTGCGCCGCTTTATTATCGTTTACTGCCGACTCTCGCTGTACCACCGACTACTAATCTGAGAATCCTGAGCAGTGGTAGAACAGGCAAGACGTGTTTCGCTATTAGAATCCACTTGCTCTTCTTCTTCCTTGTTTTTAAATATCAATCTTTGTTTTGGCCTTCATAGGCCAAACTCCTGTGGCAGCCAAGCTGCTGCTACGGCTCTCTCTCTAACAGTCGAATCATTCGCGGTAATCCGTTTCCGCGTCTTCTCGGCGAGTATTGTCAACTGCGTGTCATTTAGCAAGATCGTTGCTGTGCGAATACGCTATGTCGTGCTCGCGACACGCAGCATCCAATAAATTAATTCCAATAAATTAATTCCTTGATCACCTCTAACCAATCGCTTCTCCAATTGCGTTCCCAGATTGCAAAATCCCTGATATCTGGAAATATGTAGTTCGAAAGGAAGCGTGTTTATCGCACGATTTAACAAGTTTCTCGATGACAATTCTTTATCAAAATCGCCGGGTCGTCGATATGCGTTTGGTATTCGGTAAATTGTAATGCTTCAGGCACCGACGTTGTATTTCCGAATCTGCTCATATATGTTCTGATAATCTATCTCACACAGATTTATGCAATTTTCAAACTTTTGCAGCAGTGCAATTTTCTGTATATATTCCAGTTTTTTTTAGGTTAAACTGTGCAGATCATCCGACTACAAAAAACATTGATTACTGATCGATTTTACTTTACGCAGCTCTATAAATAAATAGGCCGCTCGCGATATAGTTTTCAGTATTATTGTGGAAAGAGAAAATATGCGGTTCGTGCGTCAGTCACGGGCGATTAAAATGATGAATCTTGACAACAAAATGCAAACCGATAAAGAGACGCGCAAACATAACGACATGCTACATCTATATGTGCTGTCGTCTACGGACCATCAAATTGTGCCAAGACGAACATGCTGATAAGTTTGTTGGAAAGTCTGCACGATGTACGATTCAAGTACGTGTACGCGAAATCACTGCAATAACTAAAATATCGATACCTGGCGAATTTGTTAGCCCCGATCGAAGAAATCTTATTTTACATTCTCCAATATAGCGATGTCATTCGAATGAGGCGTTTCCGAATTCCATTTTTATTTTTGATGACATAGCATGTGATGACAAGCAGGACGTGTTAAGAGAGTAATAGGACTACACGCGGACATCGACTGCTTCTATCTTTGTCAGACGTACGCAAAGATATCGAAGCGCCTTATACGCGACAATGCAAATCTTGATTCTGTTCAAACAAGATGATATCAATCTGAAACAACGATCATGTGATTACCGATATGTCCTATAAAGATTTCTGCAATTTATGTCGTAAATGTTGGCAGTAAAAGTATGGATTTCTAGTGATTGACAAGGACAGTGCGCTTATCGATGGGCGATACAGGAAAGGATTTAATGACTTTGCAATATCGTGACGTGATCAGTTGACTTCGATACGTTAACATAGACAACAGCAAAGATCGTGAAAAGATAGCTAAGGAGATTGTGAAAACGAGCGATTCGCAAAAGGTATCGCGCGAAGACTGGCAAAATGGAGGAAGATATCGCATTGGAGAGTCACTTCAAATTCTATTATCGACCGTTGAAGCAGATTATTGAAAACACTGTTGAATCCTCCAAGGATCCTATTATGATTGAAACATTCTTTTCAGGAGGAGACGAAGAACCAAAAGAAAATGATCGAGTGATTTATACGACCATCTTATACAGGCTTCCACCTGTGAAATCAATATTGAGTCAAACGAAAACCGTACCATATACTTTGAACGAAGTGTCTGAAATAATACAATAGCGCGATTTATCACCGATTTATCGAAGAAATTTTCGAGGTTGCCGATGAACTGCTAACATCTATTCAACACCTGCTTCAAACATCCGAGAGGCAAGAAAAGCTGCATGCAAATGGTTCGTTGGGACAGAAATATCTGAAAGCGGTCCTGAGCGATAAAAAAGTCAACATAGATGTTGAAATTTATTTCAGCGACGAAGGAACGATGCTCGGTGACAAATAAACTTTGTACAAAAACGATGACATAATTATAGATGGAAAAAGATATGATGAATACTAGGTTTGTACGAATTAATTTTCACTGGGCTTGTTCGAGTGAAATTTTCCAACGAAAGTAACGGACGATGACGTACAAATCTACAGTAGCATTCTGCTGACAACAAATGCTCACGGCGCAGTCATAGCTCGAGTAATCAAGTAATGGATAGAAGGGATACAAGTATAAGAACATAGCAGCGCCATTAGTGTCGGGTAAAAATGTTGGTACAATAATATACAAAAGAATGGATTTAACATGTACGCGATAACGCTGAACGATAACAAGATCTACATCCATTGGGACGATTTCAACGAAATTGTGGATTATCTACGATTGCTCAAAGTCTCGCGCCAGGCAGATCACAATGGTCAGAACAACGAGATTCTATCGATTATTTATGAATTATGATATTATATATGAAGAGCTTCGCAAAGCCAGTCTGATGAATTAATCTCGATCTATACACGTCTTTCAATTGATCGCAATGCGATCAACAAGTTTGGACTATCGCTTGGAGGAGGAAGCGAATTGTATTATCAGTGGCGTGGATTGCTCAGAAATTACGTGCGCGATAACGCTCTTTGCATAGTCGCAGCTTGACAGTCACAGCTTGACTTTGACGCAAAGTTGAGCGCAAAATTCGAGTAGTGCTACCGGTGGATGATGCTAACGCAAACAAACGATACTGTAGTCAAGATTTGAAAGATCTGAATGAAATCGAGAGAAAGATTGTAACCACAAAATAATGTGCAGGTTATGCTAAACGAATTTGAAAAGATTCGAAAAGTGCATCGTATAGTATAATTATCCGCAATGTCTGAGAAATGTCTACTGGTTGACGAATTACATGCTTCGATGAGAAGAAGTTTTCCGTGAAGACATGTCACAGTACACGCATACGATGACCTGTGATTGGCGGATATGGTCGAGCGATACGTTCTCATACGCGATTCAACAGAAGTTACTATTACATTCTCTGTTATCAACATGCTGAGTAGCATGTTGACCCTCTCAAAGCCTCTCAAAGCCAAGAGCGGAAAGAGATGATGAAGGCGATCGCAAAGATAATTCGAGACAATGAAAGATGTCCGAAAAATTTGAATACTGAGGAAAGGAATTTTACAACTCAGATGTACTGAGGAAAGGAATTTTACAACTCTTGAAGATGCATAATATCAAGCATTATTCTATTCCGTAATGAAGGTTTCAGTCATCTGGTTCAACCGTACATTGAAGAACGACATGAGAAAACAATTTTTATGGAATTTACAAATAGATCGACATCCTGCCGCGTCTCGTATTCAAATTACAACGCGCGAAAACATCAACTAGGTATGCGTTCCGTCCATGCGACGTTATCCCCACGATCGCCGACAGGCTCTTAACCACAATTTACAATCACGTAAAAATTGCCACATCCGCGCGAAAAAGTGAGTGATTCGGTACGCGTGAGCAAATTCAAGACAGTTTTTGATAAAAATTACATGCCGAATTGGAGCACGGAGGTATTTAAAATTATCAAAGTGCAACAAACTAATCCAGTGACATATCTTCTGAATGATTCTCGTGGAGAGCCTGTTGCCGGAAGATTCTACAAATATGAATTGTACAGCGTTGCTAAGCTCGACGTGCATTCATTAAAAAGGTGTTGCGCAAGAGGGAGAACGAAGTTTACGTAAAATGGTTGCGATTTGACACAATTCACACAATTTGTGGATACATAAAGATAATGTATTGTAAAACTTATATTTATCATAAAAATATAAACGTATTATACATATTATAAATATCATATACATATTGTATTTACATATTATACATACTATATTATAAATATTATACATACTATATTATACATATTAAACATGTTATATACATATTAAATATACTATTCAATACAAATGTTTTATTTATATCAGTAATGTTTCCATGGCAGCGCGTCGATGGAACCTGTCACGATATACTGCTTATCGTCATACGGACGCAATTTTTGTTTCTGATATAGTATACACATCGTGCAATTTTGATCTTATGCATGACTGTCTGCGCGTCACTTCGATTGCGTTATTCTATCACCGCTTGTAATCCTCGATCGCTACAGACCTCGCTATAACGTTGCTCTTGACGCCCTTTGCCTTCTTTCTTTTCTTCTACACGCAAGGCATACATTTTCGCTCTAAGCCCAACGAATTCAATCATAGCACCAGGAACATAAGACCAGGAACTTTTTTATTTACGAGCGGAATGCTGTACGCGTTTTCATTCGAGTAATCGCTCAAATCTATTGTAATTATATCGCGTTTCATGATATCGTAGACGTCGTCACATTCTATGAAACTATCAGTATCGATATACATAATTTTGCATTTTTCGTGAAACAGTGGTGTACTCAAGTACTTATGGTGAAATTCATTATAAATATGTCTTGAATAAATCGAGAATGCACATATCCACGTATATCAAACTTCACTTCGAGTGAAATTGAACTGCTTACGCAGTTTTATCATAACGAGATTCTTCGAAAAGACGCTACGACTGTTCAGCATCTTCCTGCCTTCCCATTGTGTTAATATTTTATATCGACGCGATCGTGTATCGGTCTCCATAGTTTTGTCAAATACCGCGTTAATTATAAGTTTATGTAAATTTTTTTCAAAATTATTTTTAGCCAAACTTCTAAATATTGTGTTTAGTTCTATATAATCGCGTAGCCATGGAAATTGCGCGAATTGTATACAGTGAACCTTAAACTTTGCGATACGGAGAATCATGAGTACTGCTACGATGTATGATGTAACGCTGTTTATCGCATAATGTTGCGACAAGTTTGTCATCGCATTTGCCGGGTGGTTTCTTTATAGGTTTCTCTCGCGTTGGACAGAATGATGGGTCAGTATACGCGTCATGAAAATGCTGCAGGTACTTCGCGTCCATCTCGAGAATATTGCCGAATTTAACGCTATGGTCATAAAGTCAAAATTTTTTTTACGTCATTGATCCATAAAAATCGATATAAGGCAAGGATTGATATTGTTCAGCTGTACAAATTGTTGATGTCATAGTATATCAAATACGATGACGGTTTCGATAGATCGTATGATGGCATGTAAAGGATCTTTCAATAAGGACGTTCGATTTTTAAATGTAAATAAAACAAGTTGTGTGTGAGATATCCATTCAATTTTTTTTATTTGAAAGAATATTTTATGGCATTATGGAATATAAATGGTCGCTCAAATGTCCGCCGCGGCATCGCTTGGTGATACGTATTCGGGCGGTCCAATTTTCGATGACTTTCTCGCATAAATCTGACTGAATTTGCTGAACGGCATTGTTATGTTGACTTTGAGAGCATCAATTATTTGCGATTTATTCGTATAAACCTGCGATTTAAGATAGCCCCAAAGGAAGAAGTCTAAAGGCGTTAAATTGCACGATCTCGATGGCCAGTTCACGTCGCCACCGCGCGAGATAAACAATGCTCTCAAATCGCTCGTGCAGAATGTCCATCGTGCGGTGTATAATAATATCAGCTAATATACTTTGCCGACGTAATATAAGAAATTTTTTCGAGAACCTTAACTGTTTTGGCGACAACGTCATCAATGTAATACTACATCTGCATTTGATACAATAATATTAGGTGTATAACTTTGCTTCCGCCGTTTTCTTATAGATGGCTTTAGTGGTAAGTAGTGGTCGAAATAAATAGATCATAGACATCATACAATAAACTTAGGCATCTGTCAACATAACCCCATAGAAACATTAGTCGATTTGTGTCTGCATCATAAAGTTATTCTCGATTGAAAATGTCAGTTTACGAGCCAAATTCTCGTCATTTGCGGGAGATCTTAATTTTTTGCTTCAATATGAAGAAATCTGCAGCTGAGACTCATCGAATGCTCTCAAATACTTATGATAAGGCCACTATTAGTGAAAGAACGTGTCGTGAGTGGTTTCAACGCTTCAAAAACGGTGATTTGAAGACCGGCATAGTGGTGGAAGAGAGAAGGTTTTCGAAGGTGCAGAATTGGAGGCATTACTTGAGCAAGACTCGTGTCAAAATCAAGAAGAATTGGCACGATCTTTGGGAGTGACTCAACAAGCCATTTCAAAACGCCTCAAAGCCATGGGAATGATTCAGAAGCAAGGAAATTGGGTGCCGTACGAATTGAAGCCGAGAGATGTTGAACGGCATTTGTTTGTTTGTGAACAGCTGCTTGAAAGGCAAAGACGGAAGGGATTTCTGCATCGCATTGTGACTGGGAACGAAAAATGGGTTCATTACGATAATCCCAAGCGCAGAAAATCATGGGGAGTTCCCGGCCATGCTTCCACGTCGACGGCCAAACCGAATATTCACGGCTCCAAGGTCATGCTCTGTATTTGGTGGGACCAGCTCGGCGTAGTGTATTATGAACTGTTAAAACCGACTGAAACAATCACAAGCGATCGGTATCGAACGCAATTCATGCGTTTGAGCCGAGCATTGAAAGACAAACGGCCGCAATACAACGAGAGACACGATAAAGTGATTTTGCAGCATGACAATGCTCGACCTCATGTTGCGAAAGTAGTCAAGCCATACTTGAAATGGGAAGTCCTACCCCACCCGCCGTATTCTCCAGACGTTACTCCCTCTGACTATTACTTGTTTCGATCAATGGCACACGGCCTGGCTGACCAGCACTTCCGGTCTTATGAAGAAGTAAAAAATTGGATCGATTCGTGGATAGCCTTAAAAGACCAGTTTTTTCGACGCGGGATTCGTACGCTACCCGAAAGATGGGAGAAAGTAGTGGCCAGCAATGGACAATACTTTGAATCATAAATGTATAACCAGTTTTTTACAATAAGCCTCGAATTTCGGAAAAAAAACGGCGGAAGCAAAATTGTACACCTAATATTATTCGCATATACAGTGTGTTTCATTTTAATCGCCCCAAGCAAATATCTCGAAAAATATGGAAGATACAAAAAATATTTCAGACAAAAGTTGTATGGTTTCGAGGGGGGACATAAACGGTAACATTGATTTAACCTTGGGTGGCGTTATCAAGATCAGACGAAGGTCACATTAAATTTTTTAAATAGAACTCTCCCCATTTTTTATTACATATTCTTGTAGCTTACATCAATAACTTTCCAAAACACTCGAATAAAATATTTTTTCATTATTTTTCGAATTATGAGGCCTGAAATATATCATAGTATGTTTTGGCATTAGCGTTACTCAAAATGTACCGGCCAGTGGAGGCAAGACCCGAGGTGAATGAATTGATATGTAAAATTCTACATACAGTTGCAGAAGACACATTTAATTCACGACTAATTTGATGTTGTCTAATGTGTGGATTCATTATTACCATTCTTAGTATAGATAATAGCATCGTCGTTATTTGGTTTTTTAGAACGTTTGCGTTTCATCAATTCCCCCGCTCTAATTGTTAAATTGCACATACGCGCAAAATTGCTTTATGATTGAGATGTCTCCTATACCTATCTCCATACTGACGAGCTGCTTCTCTAGCATTATTATTAGCGGCCTAAAAAATACCAATTATATCAACTATTTCTGATGGCGGATAATTTGCCATGTTAATAGTGACACAATTAACGGAAGGAAACAAAATGAGTTTACTCTATCAAATAAATCGTTGCAATAAGTCACTATACATTTATTCTTATTATATATATTAGAGAGATGTTTTTAATATTTAATATTTAATCCTTGGACAGCGAACGTCGTGAAACTCGAACACAGCGGATGCAGGATTAAATGTGATCTAAGAGAGATATTGTTTTAAAACATTGAAAAATAGTTTTTTTATTGTAATATACCCTGGTAGAAAAATTTCGCTGAATGTTTTGGAATACTTTTCAGCAAAATTTCAGCATTTCAGAAAAATTTCAATTTCATTTTGGCTATTTCCACTGAGTTGTTACGAAACATCGATTGACATACATAAAACAGGAGAGGCGTACTTGTCTCATGCGTCTTATTGGAATTTTTGTGCATTATAT
>NW_012130066.1:9513931-9516163 GCF_000143395.1 Atta cephalotes | reverse complement strand
ATGCTCAGCAGTCGACAACTACTAATCGGCAACACTAGACGTGCGTTTAAAAAGTGACATTTTAACCTTTGTTTTGAGCCGAAAAAGATTGAAATCGGTGAAGTGGAAAAGTTATTTTATTTTGAAAATGGAAATAAATAAAAAAAAATTCGCTACATTTTGCAGTATCACTACGATAAAGGCAAGAATGCTGCACAGGCTTGTGAAAAAATTTGCGCTATTTACGGTGAAAATACTCTATCAAAATCAGCAGCACGGAAAACGGTTCGCTCGCTTTCGTGCTGGAAATTTCGATGTGAAAGATGAACCTCGCTCCGGTCGACCAATCACTGAAAAGTCCGATGAAATCATGGTAAAAGTCGAGCGTGATAAGCATGTGAGCACTGTGGAGATTGCCAGGGAATTAGGCATCGACTACAAAACAGTTTTCAATTATTTACACAAAGCTGAATACAAAAAGAAGCTCGATGTTTGGATTCCTCACGAGTTGAGTGTTAGGAACATGATGGAACCGAATTAACATTTGTGATACGCTACTGAAACGGAATGAAATTGAGCCATTTCTGAAGAGAATGATAACTGGTGATGAAAAACGGATCACCTACGACAATCCAACTAGAAAAAGATCGTAGATAAAGAAAGGAGAGAAGGCGCAAGCAATCGCAAAACCTGAATTGACGAGGAAGAAGGTGATGTTGTGTATGTAGTGGGATTGGAAGGAAATCGTTCATTATGAGCTGTTATCGTCCAATCAAACAATTAATTCCGAACTCTGTGAACAACTGCAGAGATTACAACAAGCAATTGAGAGGAAGCGGCCAGAATTAATCAATAGGAGAGGTGTCGTCTTCCTCGACAACGCTCGACCACACATCTTTGATGACTCGGCAAAAATTGCGAGAGCTTGGGAAGTTTTAATGCATCCACCGTATAGTCCTGACATAGCACCCTCAGACTATCATTTGTTTAGGTCTCTGCAGAACTCTCTTAATGGTGTAAAGCCAGTTTCAAAAGAACCTATGAAAATCACTTGGAGCAGTTTTTTGATCAGAAACGACAGAAGTTCTATTGCGATGGAATTATGGCTCTGCCCCAAAAATGACAAAATATTATAGAAAATAATGGAGCATATTTGGTTTAAATAAATTGATTTCAATACTCTAAGAAAACCACTTTAATTTTACTAAAAAATCGCCACGAACTTTTTCTCATATACTGTGCAGTAAAGTGAAACCAAATAAAAAGTGAATAAAGTGAAACCAAATAAAATGAAACCAAATAAAAAATATATTTTTTATTACATTCGACTTGATACGAACATATAACTCTGAACATAATACAATGAAATAAAGTTATTACTATAATAACGACAGTGCGTGTTGCATCTCGTCTTTCGATTGCACGGTACTGGGCGCTGATGCGGTAACGCGGAACGGATGCTAAATCAGGATTGCTTCGAGTCGGCAGGATCTGATAGCTGAGTAGGAATCAGAGCAAAAAGCCTTTTTGTAAAAATTCGCAGCTTTTTATATTACCGATTTTTGGCAGCGCCGCGGAAGCTAGGTTCGTACGTTTTCGCCGAACGGTACCCCCACATTATAACATAAAATCGAAATCTATCGCGAGTAGTGTTCGGCAGCGTTCGGCCGTTCTCGGGACGTCAGCTGGTACTTATGACATGGTGTTTGCGATCTTTTAAAATTATTTGGACGCACCGCGCCATCATCGCTGCTTATAATAGCGGCATTCAGCTGATGTTCGGTCGGGAATGATGCGGTTTTTCGAGGCACATCGTTACAGATACAGATTTTTATAAAACAAGATTTTTAGAGACAGCCGGTGATAACATCAATGTAATCTGACACCGGAAATTGCATTGTCATCAGCAAATTTGCAAGTTTCAATATGGCCTTATTAATATAAAGCAAAAAATTTTTTCATGGACATTTAGCATGTTTTGCAATGACAATGATAATGTAATATGATATAAATACGATACGACATGGCCAAATAATATATGCATGTATATTTTTTCCCTTAGGATTACACATTATTTACAATAGCTCTTAACTTAAACACTAACTTACTCTAACTTAACCTAACTTACATCTATTCCTCTCTCTCTCTCTCTCTATCTNCTNNTNCTATCNCTTANACTANACTACTACGCTTCTACGTACTACTACGTAACGTTACGTACGTACGTTACCGTTACGTTACGTTACGTTACTT
>NW_012130066.1:9496965-9513879 GCF_000143395.1 Atta cephalotes | reverse complement strand
ACTAATAATATTATATAGTTATTACTTTACTTTACGTTACTACTATATATATATATACTACTACTAACTACTACTACTACTACTACTACTACTACTCTCTCTCTCTCTCTCTCTCTCTCTCTCTCTCTCTCTCTCTCTCTCTCTCTCTCTCTCCCCCCATTCGCTATCTCCGCAGCCCCCTTTGCCTATATCCTTTGGACTTCCATTTCCGTTTATATTTTCGCCTTTTCTTACTCTCTTTCTCATCCATCCACTCATTCACTCACCCTCTCCCTCTTCTTTCATCCATTTTTTCCTTTCTCCTTCTCTCCCCAGAATCCTCTTACATGCTTCCAACTACTTTCTCCCTCTTTCCAGCTCTAACATTTCTCCCAGGCATGCTCCTGTCTCTCCTCCGCATAACCGATTATCCTCTTCCTCCCAATATCCCTTCCATCATGTCATTTTCAAGCTTAAAGATTCAAGCCTAAATCTTGCCTCTGTCATCTACTTTCCCTCGATCCTTTTTTCAGATATTTCGGGATTTCCTCCTCCTTTATTGATTCATATCATCTACTAAATCTTGATTTCCTTATCCGCTTCCATCTTTTTTCCCTCTGCCTGACCTTTTTCCTCTCCTCTAATTCTTTGTATTTTCTGTCTCCCTCCATTCTCTGTCTCTCCCACTCCTGTATCTCTATTCCTCTATCCTTAAAAAACTGTTTCCTCTCCCTCTTCCATTTCAATACATCTCTTCCCTCTTTTCCACCCTCTCTCTTATTTCTTTTCTACATGTCCGTGCTAATTCTCTTTCCCATATTCTATTGCTATTTCTCTTTTTCATATTCAATCTTTCTTTGAAACTCCATACTCTCCTCTGCTTCTCATTTCCCTTTGCATTTCTTGCCTTACCAAATACCACAATATCCTTCACTCCAAGCACCCATCTTAGGAACTTTTCTTGTACTTTTTCTATCCTCTTCCTTTCTTTTCAACCCCATATTTCCACTCCATACTTCATCACTGTCCATATTGTCAAACATGTGTCAAACATCCACACCTTTCTTCTCTAATTTCCGCAAAATCTCCTCTTCCCTATTTCCCACACTTGCCCCATTATTGTCTGCTTTTGCTGTCCTATTCCGCATATGTCTTTTCTCAATTCCTTTGAAATGTATACCCTAAATATTTGTATTCCTTCACCTCTTCAATCTTTTTTCCTTTTCACCAACTCATCCTATTCATTCTCCCATTCCCCTCTCTGAACCTTAATACCTTCGTCTTCCCTATATTTAACTCACGTCCTTTCCTATCCAAATATCTTTATAATCTTCCTAGCATACTCTTTATCCCCCTTCTTCTCCGCCATCAACATCACATCATTTGCGTATTGCAGCGAATATATTCTTTTCTCTCCTAGCCTTATCCCTCCCGCTTTACTTTACTCATTTTCTCTTCTAGATCCGCCATTAATATATTAAACAATACTGGGCTTGCCCGACATCCCTGTTCCTCTTGCCATCCAAAACTCCCTTCCCAATATACCTCCCACTCTTACTCTACTCCTTGCCTTTCTTAACATTTCCTCCACTCTTTCCACTAATCTCTCTCTTATTCCTTTTTTCCTCATAGACCTTATCAACCTCCTCTATCCACCGAATCAAATGCGGCCTTCAAATTTACAAACACTGCCATCATTTTCCATTCCTTTTTTCCAATCTGTTTACTAAATAATTTAGCGTATATATATATATATATATATATTATCTATCTATTCCCATTCCCTTTCTGAATCCCATTTGATTCGATGGAATTAGCACCTTCCTTTCCACTTTCTCTCTCAGCCTTTCCGCTAACACCGTCGTATATATCTTGTATAACGACATTATCGTCATCTCCATATAATCCTCCATAACCTCTCCCCCGGAAATTTACAAAATGGTAGGGGACTTTTTGACTCAGTATAGTCCGCTCTACCTGCCCATGAAATATTTGGCGATTATTTCCAGACACCCTGTATGTGTGTGTATATATATATATATATATATATAGAGCGGACTATACTGAGTCAAAAAGTCCTCTACCATTTTGTAACTTTCCCCAATAGTTAATGAGATATTAATCCTTAAAGATAGCATACGTGCGCCCGCCCGGCCTATTAATGCGAAGTATATACGCCTACCAATCACTTGACGGTCATGGGGAACGGGGATTGACTGGTAAGCGCCCCGCGCTGCACACATCGCCGCAAGCCTTCATAGCTCGAACGGCGCACTTGCCAGACTATCCCCGTTCCTTACGGCTCGCGCGCCAAGCGATCGGTAGGCGTATACACTTCGCAGTAGTATTCGGCTATCTTTAAGGATTATTATCTCGTTAACTATTGGGGAAACTTATAAAATGGTAGAGGACTTTTCGACTCAATTTAGTCCGTTCTATCTGCCCATGAAATATTTGACGATTATTTCCAGACACCTTATATATTTATAATATGATATAATTGAGATATGCGACATTGCCAAATAGTGCAATATCAATTAATATACAGCTGCTTTGTCACCGAAATTTAAAATTTTTCAAGAATGATAATCATTAATATAATTTGATACAAATACGACGTTGCCAAATAGTGCAATGTCAGTTAATATACAGCTGGTTTTATCAGTGTAATTAGAAATTTTTTTGAAAAATTAACATGTTTTGACGATGATATCATCGCAAAAATGCAACATTTGCAATTTCATCAAAGTATAGCTGCTTTGTTGGCGAAATTAAAAATTTTTTTCAAGAGCATGAGATGTCTAAGCGATGATATTGTTTATAAAAATAGCACACATAATGATATAAAAATGAAAAGATTTAGGCGTCATTAGTCAAATTGACAATGCAAGTGACCAGAGCTGAACCAAACGCGGTTATCATCTCTTGGTAACAGACAATCACTGATTGCATGTATCGCGCAGTTCGAGAATCTAAAAGAATCTGTGCGCTGAAGATTCGTGCATGTGGGCGTCGGGTACGGACTCCGTTGGCGCGAAATCGAAATGATGTTCGAAACTCGTATCCTGACGAGCGCGAAGATAAACTTTAAACATATTGAGCCTCACCGATTTCTTCGAAGACGCGAACGAAATTGTGCTTGAGCACGTGCATAGTGTAATGCAACAATATAAATAAAATCTATAAAAATAAACACTGTGTTCAATGGTGAGTTTGTGGCGGATAATAAACGTATGCATAAGACTATCGCTAGAAGAGTTTCAGGAACGTGATAGTGGATGGACATTGTCACGGATGAATTGAATTTGATGGTAAACGCGAACAAGCACAATCCTCTCACGCGAGATGTCATATCAAACTCCCGCGAGAAATTATGTTAAAGAGAATGATAATCAGTGCGTTCGACAGACAATGCGCATGGTCTGTTGTTGCCGCTCTACAACTGGCTAAAAAAAAATGTAAAACGAGAATCCTCGTATCCGCGTTATCGATTCTAAATCTCGATTCTAAATCTCGCGGGCAGCGAATTTTCGATGACGTTGAGTCAAATGAAGAAATTTGAAACTTTGAATGACATTTCCAATGTCTACATCAATGAAAAGAAAATTGTGCATATATCACTCGTTGACTGAAAAAGGAACAAGCATGTAAACCTCTTGTACGTGAAAGATGATAACGCGAGATATTTTGCACTTATCAAAAATCAATTTCGATTTGTCAGCTTACAAATCAATAAAAAGAAGCATAAGAAATATTTCTGCGATAGGTACGTAAAATAATAATAATAATAATAATAATAATAATAATAATAATAATAATAATGATAATAAATGTGTGATTTTTTTCAGATGCCTACACTATTTCAGCAAAATCGTTCCACAACAAGGACTGTGGAAAACAGAACGATTGTGCAATTATCAGTAATACTGAGCAAGGACGATAAATGGCTGAGTTTTACCAACCAGTTTTACCATTGCAGGAAGGAACATGTCCCATTCATTGTCTACGTCGATTTATCGATTTATAGTGTACATTAGAAAAAAATGGATAGGAATCCTGAATCGACTACACGTATCATCATCACAAATTGTTTAGCCTCGGGTATTACGTGTATTGTTCCTACAACGATACATTATTTATGTATTGTTTTTCCTCGATAAAGATTGTATAGCGTGGTTCGCGGAAGAACTCAGAAATTTGACGCACAGTGTACAATCTATAATGTCAGTTAATGTAACCATGATTTCACGCGAGATGATTGGCAAAAATTCAACGCTACACATGCTGTCACGTGTGCGAGAAACCGTTCACGAAAGAAGATCGCGGGTGCGCGACCGTTGCCATCTTACGAACGATACAGAGGTCCCGCGCGGTCAAACTGCAATCTAAATTATAAGGATTCACGTTGTATACTCGTAATGTTTCACAATTTATCCGATTACGATGCTCATTTCATCATCAAGGAAATTGCCATCGCGTACGGTGCCCGCGAAGGGCACATTGATCTTTTACTGATAACTAAAGAAAAATATATTTCGTTTACTAAATGTGTCGATAGTACTAAGAACGATAAAAACAATTGCAATTACATTTCATCGATTCATATAGATTTCTCGCTTCTAGTTTGGATAAATTGGTTTGGATAAATCTTTTCTCAGTAAAGATACGGATACTGCAACGTGAATTTTTCAATTTGTCAGAAGAAAATTTTAATCTTTTGATGCGAAAAGGCTCGTCTTTCCGTACGAGTATATTGACTGCGCCGAAAAGTTAGAGTTGTGTTTATCGACTCGTGAATTGTTTTACAGTTCATTGACGAATGATACGGTATCTGAAAACTATTACGCGTACGCCGTTAACGTGTGGCAGCGGTTCTCCATCCGAAACGCTTAATGAATATAGCGACTTATATATAAAAACAAATGTTTTTGGCCGATGTTTTCAAAAATTTACGCAATAGTTGCATCGCGAGTTATGGACTCGAACCCCTATTATTACACCTTACTGGCTTCACGTGGGACATCATGTTGAAGCAAACAGGTAAGATTTGAACTGCTCACAGACATTGACATGGTAATAATATTCTTGAAACTACCACGGGTCCTTTCTATATAAAGATTATGCGTTTCGCGGATTTTTACCGTGTCCAGATCCATTCTTGGAATGTCAACATTTCGTTGCATTTTACCTTGCAGTTTACTTCATAAGGGTTTTATATTGACATCGTAATGTTTATCGAGCGTGTAGTCTGAATCAATTCAAACAGATACGCGTGAGCCAACAACAAATACATGTCGTCGTACGATTCATCGAAACCATCATCGTACTTGATGTATTAGATGTACAACTTTGCTTCCGCCGTTTTCCTATAGATGGCTTTAGCGGTAAGTGGTGGTCGAAATAAATAGATCATAGACGTCATACAATAAACTTGGGCATCTGTCAACATAACCCCATAGAAACATTAGTCGATTTGTGTCTGCATCATAAAGTTATTCTCGATTGAAAATGTCAGTTTACGAGCCAAATTCTCGTTTGCGGGAAGTTTTAATTTTTTGCTTCAATATGAAGAAATCTGCGACTGAGGCTCATCGAATGCTCTCAAATACTTATGGTGAGGTCGCTATTAGTGAAAGAACGTGTCGTGAATGGTTTCAACGCTTCAAGAACGGTGATTTTGACGTCCAAGATCATGCTCTGTATTTGGTGAGACCAGCTCGGCGTAGTGTATTATAAACTGTTAAAATCGACTGAAACAATCACAGGCGATATCGAACGCAATTGATGCGTTTGAGCCGAGCATTGAAAGACAAACGGCCGCAATACAACGAGAGACACGATAAAGTGATTTTGCAGCATGACAATGCTCGACCCCATGTTGCGAAAGTGATTAAGACATACTTGGAAACGTTGAAATGGGAAGTCCTATCCCATCCGCCGTATTCTCCAGATGTTGCTCCCTCTGACTATCACTTGTTTCGATCACACGGCCTGGCTAACCAGCACTTCCGGTCTTATGAAGAAGTAAAAAATTGAATCAATTCGTGGATAGCCTCAAAAGATGACCAGTTTTTTCGACGCGGGATTCGTACGCTACCCGAAAGATGGGAGAAAGTAGTGGCCAGCGATGGACAATACTTTGAATCATAAATGTATAACCAGTTTTTTACAATAAAGCCTCGAATTTCGGAAAAAAAACGGCGGAAGCAAATAATACTATGATGTCAACAATCTATATGGCTAAGCATAATGTACTATGATATGTGTCAACCATTAACTTAAATAAAATTGCCGATTTTCGATTGGTCGACAACGTACATAATTTTGACGTTACGACCATTGCGTTAGATTCACTAACAAAATATAATCTCGAGGTGGACGTGGAGTATTCGCAATATCTTCATGACGCGCACACACGGACACACCGTTCTGTCCGACGTGCGAGAAATCACTCTGCAAGCTCGATGACAAGCTCCTCATAGCATTATGCGATAAACAGTTATGTTATACATTATCGCAATCTGCAGCAGTGTACTCGTCACAGCCTTCGTCACAAAGGTTTACCATATATTGCAATTCGCGCAATCTTTATGGCTACGTGATTACCATACATTGAGCTGAACACAAAATTTAGAATATTGGCGAAAAATTATTTTGAAAAAAATTTTACAAACTGATGAATAACGTATTTAATAAAACCATGGAAAACGTGCGCGATCGTATCGAAAAACATAAAATTATTAACAAAATGTGGAGGCAATGATTTCGAAACCAAATTTCCATAGTCGAAGCGATTTCTCGGAGAATCTGGTCGCGATAGAACTGCGTAAGCTCGAGGTGAAATTCGACAAACCGATATACGTAGGAATATACATCCTTGACATATTCAAGACGTATTTGTACGAATTTCACTATGAATTCATGGCATCAGAGTTTCATGAAAAATGTAAAATTATGTACACCGATACTGATAGCTTGTATGTACCATACAGAATGCGATGATGTCTATGATATCATGAAACGCGATATAAATAGATTTGACATAAGTGATATATTGTCAATAACGCGTACGGCATTCCGCTCGCAAATAAAAAATTTCAAGTCTTATGAAAGATGAAAACAACGGTACCATCATGACTGAATTCGTTTGGCTTAGAACGAAAATGTACTCCTTGCGAGTAGAAGAAAAGAAGGATATAAAGAAGGTGAAGAGAGGTGTCAAGAGCAATGTTGTATCGAGGTCTATAACGTTCGAGGATTACAAGCAATAACTCAATCGAAATACCGCGTAGGCAGTCGTGCATAAGAACCAAATTGCATGAGGTATACATCAGAAACAAAAATCGCTCTAAGTCCGCACGTTGATAAGGGATATATCGTGTCAAGTTCCATCGACATGCTGCCATGGAGGCATTAACGGTGTAAATAAAACACATTTGTTAAATATTATGCGTTTCGCAGATTTCCTCCGTGTCCAGATCCATTCTTGAAATGCCAACGTTTCGTGAACCGTGCAGTCCACTTTATCAGGGCGCGGAACAGCCTGATACTTCTGATATCTACTGTATCAGTATTTGTAAAATCCTCCAACGATAGGCTTTTCGCGAGACTCTTCCAAATGATAAGTCACTGGATTAATTTGTTGCACTTTGATAATTTTGAACACCTTTGTGCTCCAATTCGGGGTGTAATTTTCATCAAAGACTGTCTTGAATTTGCTCACGCGAATCATTCACTTTGTATTGCGCGAGTGCGGCAATCTTTACACGATAAACGTTATAAACCGTGGTTAAGAGCCTGTCGACGATCGCTGGGACACATACCGATAGTTCGATGTTTGCGCGCGTTGTAATTTGATACGAAACGTGGCAGGATATCGATCAATTTGTAATTTTCATTGTGCGTAAATTGTTTATATGTTGTTCTTCAACGTACGGTTGAACCATTCGCTTTCATTATGGAATATGTAGAACAATGGTTGATGTTGTGCTTCTTTAAGAGTTTCTGCATATCCGAGTTATAAAATTTTTTTCCTCTGTCAGTATGCAAATTTTTCGGACATCTGCCATCATCTCGAATCTTTGCAATCGCCTTCATCACCTTATTTCCGTTCTCGGCTTTCAGCGGCTTACTCTTCTACTTCTCGGCCCATGCGTGCTTATTCAGCACGTCGATAACGGTGAGAATGTAGTGGTAATCTCTGTTGAATCGCGTATAAGGACGCGACCATATCCGCTCGCCATTGTATCCGTGTACTATGACGTGTTGCGGAAAATTTCTTCTCGTCTGAGCATGCAATTCATCAACCAGCAGACATTTCTTTGGCATTGCGAATAATTATTCGGCATGATGCACTTCTCGAATCGTCTTTTCGTTTAGCATAACCTGCACATTATTTTATTAGGCTACAATCTTTCTTTCGATTTCATTCAGACGATCTATCAAATCATGAACACTCTGCTGCACGTATCGTTTGTTTACTGCGTCATCCACCGGTAGCGCTAATTGTCTTACACGACTTTGCGTTGAAGTCAGTTGCGGCTATGCAAAGAGCGATATCGCGTACGTAATTTCTGAGCAAACCGCGCCACTGATAGAGCGATTCGCTTCCTTTTACAAATGATAATCCAAACTTGTTAATCGACATTGCGATGTCACTGAATGACGTATGTAGAACGAGATTAATTTATAATAAGATCGGCTTCGTGAAGCTCTTCGATAATCGAATCTTGTTGTGATCATTGTGACCCGCCTGGCCTCGAACAATCGCAGATGATCCACAATTTCATTGGGATCTCATTGAGATATAATCAATCTTGTTATCGTTTAGCATCATTGTATGCGATAAATCCGCTCTTTTGTTTATTCCTGTTCCAACTTTTTTACCCGACAATGGCGCTGTTATGTTCTTATACTTATATCCTTTTTACCCATTTCTTGATTTCTCGGGTTATGACACCCGAGAGCATTTATCGTCAGCAGAATCGGCAGCTCCTGTAGGTCATCATCTTATAAATCTATACGATGATCGTATAAATACTTTTGTTGGGAAATTTCATTAAAATTAACTTGTACAAGCATGTTCCATCATATCTTTTTCCATCTATAATTACGTGATCGTTTTTGTGCAAAGTGATATGTTTGTCATCGAGTATCGTTCCCTCATCGCTGAAATAAACTCCATACACGATGTCTATGTTGACGGCATTCTTACCGCTCAAGACCGTTTTCAGATATTTCCCAACGAACCATAGTTTGCATGCAGCTCTTCTTGACTCTCAGGTAATTGAGCAGGTATCGAATGGATGTTTCGAGCGGTTCATCAGCAACCTCGAAAATGTCTTCGACAATGGGAACATGGAAACGATACAATAAATCGTTATACGATAAATCATGCGATTGTATTTCAGATACTTTGTTTAAAGTGGTTGATACAGTTTTCGATTAACTCAACGTTGATTTCACAGGCATGGAAGCCTGTATAGGATTATCGTACAAAATACTCGATCATTTTAGTTTTAGTTCCTCGTTTTCTTCCGAAAAGAATGTTTCAATCATGATAAGATCCTTGAAGTCAATGGCGTTTTTGACAATCTGTATCTGGGTCAATAATAAGTTTGAAGTGTCTCTCCAATGCGATATCCTCCTCCATTTTACCAGTCTTTAAAGCGCGGTATTTTTTGCGAATCGAATCGCTCGTTTTCGCAATCTCCTTAACTATCTCACGATCTTTGCTGTTATCCATGTCAACGTATCGATGTTAACCGATCACATCGCGGTATTGCAAAGTCATTAAGTCTTTTTCTGTATCACCTATCGTTAAACGCACTGTCCTTGTCAATCACTAAAAATCCATACTTTTGTTGCCACCATTTACAACATAAATCGCAGAAATCTTCATAGGCCATATTCATATGATCGTTGTATGTACGTTTCAGATTGGTATCATACTATTTGAATAGAATCAACAGATTTGCATTGTCGCGTAAGGTGTTTCGTCTTCTATATCTGAGATAGAAGCAGTTGATGTCCGTGTGTCGTCCCATTGTAAAGTATTCTTTTATCTTGTCTTGCTTGCCGCATGCAACGTCATCAAAGATAAAGATGGAACTCGGAAGCGCCTCGCTCAGTGGAATGACGCTGTTATTATTAGAAAACGTAAAAAATAAACGAAATAAATAACCGATTTTTTTCAATCGACTAAATTCATCAGGTATCGATATTTCGGTTGTTTGCAGCGATTTCGAGTAGACGTACATGTTCTCGTACGCCGTACGGATTTTCTAATAGACTTATCAGCTTTGTCTTGCCGCAATTTGACGGTTCACAGATGACAGTACGTATAAAGGTATGCATGGTGCGGATATAAAGGTAGCATGCCACCATGCTTGCACGTCTCTTTATCGCTTTGCCATTGTCATTTTGATCGCCGACTGGCGCACGGAGCATATTTCTTTTTTCCACAAAATACTGAAAACGACACGAACAAGCCTACTTATTGAATCGCAAAATCGTAGAGCAAATCAAAATCGATCAGCAATCAAAATTTCTCGTCGTATCGGATGATTTGCACATTAACTTCAAAAGAACTGGAATACATATCGAAAATTGTACTTGTGTGAGAGTTTGAAAATTGCATAGATCTGTAGGACGGATTACCAGAGCATACTATATACGAGCAGATTCGGAGGTACGATGATATCGTCGGTGCCTGAAACATTACAATTTACCAATCATCAAACGCGTATCGACGGTCCGATTTCTAACCGCGCCTCTGATAAAGAATTGCAGCGAATATCGTTGAGAGGCTTATTAAATCGTGCGATAACGCGCTTCCTTTTGAGCTATATATTTCCCGGATCAGTTTTGCGATTCGGGTACACGATTGAAGAAATGATCTTAGAGGTGATTAAGGAATTAATTCATTGGATGCTATGTGTTGCGAGTACGACATAACGTATTCGCACAGCAGCGAGCTCGCTGAACGATATGCAGTTGATAATATACTCACCGAGAAGGCACGGAAACGCATTACCGCGAGTGATTCGAATTTCAGAGAGAAATCAGCAGCTCCAACAGTTTGAGCAACTATGAAGATCAAAACGAAGATTGATATGATTTGAAATCGAAGAAGAAGAAGAAGAAGAAGAGCGAATATTTCCGATAGCAAAACGCGGCGGCATCCTGCCTATTCTATCGTTGCTCGGCATTCTGGAGTCATTGGTCGATGGCGCGACGGAAGTCGCTAAGGCAGTAAATAACAAAACGGCGCAGCATTAGCTAGCTAGAACTGCAATGTCATAATTGCGTCATGGAAGACCGCGTTTATCTCGCTCCCTATAAGCGCGGACAAGGTATTGCGCGTAGAAAAAAAAACGTCGATGAAATGTTAAAAATGCCGAAAGGAGTAACTACCAATGTGTTACTACAACTGCAATAACTTGCAAATCATATGCGTATTCCATATTTTAGACACATCTTTATAGGCGTACTGCGGTACATTACCGGTCGAAAGAATATATTAAAACGAGAGCGGTAAATCTGGACTGCCGAGGGATCCGGTACGCATTGGGTAGTGTATATGAAAAGAGAGAATCGCGTCATGTACTTTGACAGTTTCGGCAATCTTTGACCGCCGAAGGAATTTAAACGGCAAACAGTGTAATCGAGTACAATCGCACAATTCATCAACATTATAGTCAGAACAATTGCGGGCAGATTTCTACAGTAGATGTCTACAGTTTCTATGAACGGTTTTTACGAATGTTTGACAAAAAATTTAAGGACTGACATTGCTGTTTAACTCAGTGATCGTTTGATCGCTTTTACGCTGATAAGAGTAACGTCTTCGCCGTGAGCTACTTTACAGCGGTAGATTTAGGTGATGACGATTATGAGCTCGATCTGATGGACTTTACGTACTATACTCTAGCCAATATAAATTCAACAAACAACAAGTTTTACTAAAGCAACGGGGAAATTACCATTCCCGAAGGATCATAACTGCGTGATATAGAGCAGTCTGAAGCGTGAATTTTTACGTTCTTACGATGCAAGGAAAAAGGAGGATGAAGAGTTCCCGCTGGTTCTTCGCGCCAACAATTATATGATGAGTAATAGTAAGATCAAGTGTGCCTATGGGATAAATTTTGCAAAACTTCCTAACATTGCTGCTGAAATTTTAGTCGATCGTGTGCTGGAGTCGTGACAGTGGCATGAGTCGGATGTGCCGATAAATATCATAAATGTGAATATCATATGTGTCGAGTGCAACGTGACTGCGGGTGCGTACAGCAACGACAGGTGCATACACGATACACAAATTTTCGCCGAGCGTGCCGCCGAGATATAAGATATCGAAAGGCGGACGCACATTATTTACCTTCCAATCGTTGTACGAAGCATTACGGATCTGACGATACGCGTGATGGACCAAGACAGTCGATTGCTCGATTTTCGCGGAATAGAGATCACAGTTAGGTTGTACGGCGTGCTAACGTGAGATACTTGTGTTGAATGAACAATCGGAACAGATGAGAGATGCACCTTTTATAGGAATGACTACATTTGAAAAGAAACTCATTGCGTCCAATGTTGCATTCTTAAAGTTGGATTTCATCGTACGAAATATCTGATATCCTGAATATTACCGGTGAGCTGATCTTTGATGACCGCATGAAGATTGAGACTCATACAACATACAATCCGTACGACAACATTTGGATGTAATAACGAGATACAGATACTCATATAGTAAGATTTGTACACGTTGTGCGATAGTTTTCTCTACATCGAAGGAAGATTGACGGTGAAGAAAAAAAATGATCAGACGCTTAGAAATAATTGCGTAGCGTTCATATTTGATGAAATTTGATATGAACTCAACGGTGTGAAGATTGATCACAATAGGAACGTCAAAATTACTATCAAAAACTATGTATCAATGACGTACAACAATGCTTTGATTGCTCTGATAGCATGATGGAACTCTAGATCCGACACGGAGGAAGGATTTTACTTATATACTTTAATTTTTGCGTGCCTCAACATGCTGTTGGGCTTTTGTGAAGATTACAAACGCGTAATCGTCAACGCTCGCCACGAATTTATTTTGATACGAGCGCGCAACGATTACAATTACTTGATGGGAAATCCTGTGATGGAGCCTAAGAGTGAATTATTCAAAGTACAATACGGATGCCTCAATTCAAAGTACAATACGTTGCATTAAACGAGATCAATAAATTATTAATGCTGCAAGCAAAGCGATCGCTGTCTGAGCATGAGTTTTCGCTGGGATCTGTATCCTCTGTTATAGAATACGATCAATCATTCATGGGTTCATCAAAACGGTGATTTGAAAAGCCGCGTATGTTATCTTTGCTCTGCAGACTGGTTGAAAAAAATGGCATGTCATGAGATGCTCGATGATTGTAATTTGAGTAACGTGAAAGTATATGTAAATTTAGAATTTTATCCGTACGACAATTTAAATCTGGATTTTGGCGAAAAGAGATACGCTGTCCTGTTTCATATGTATTCGTATTTTTGTAAAGTATATTATGATATAATCAACTGCTTCGAAATGCTGCTCTTTATCGAGAAAGGGCCTTTTGCATTGATTGCTCGCGACAAAACGAATCTATCAAGAACTTCACTGTGAACATATGCATAGAATTTGATTGCAAAAAGAATGTGCTCGCCAATACTACCGCCTGTTGCCTCATCATACACAATCGTGTAATCGAATACTGTCCATCGTTCAATGTGCGCAAGACTATGTAAATTGCAAGATCAGCAAGTATTAAACTTTAAAAGGAATAGAAAAACCGGAGTGAAATTCAGTCTTAAAGAATTACTTATCATGGTCATAACAATGTTTGTAGATCTGCAAGAATTCATCGTTAATAAGAAGTAGCGGTACTGAAAGAGGACCGTTCTCGCACATTACATTTTTATGAGTCCCGTGCCATGGAAATTTTTAACAAGATCCTATATCTTGCGCTTCCTGATTCAGTGCTTATCATGGATTGCGATGGAAGGACAGGATGGTCTCGTATAGCGAGGCGAAACGCCTGATTACGGCGACTGTATTTGAAAATAATGTTATTCGCGTACGTATAAGAGACATACAAGAAACGAATGTGGCTGTCGAACTTGCTTCTGAATAGAACGAGAATCGAGACCTTGGATGCAATTTATGAAGATATGAATCTTTAATTAATCTAGATGATTGTAATACTATACGATGTGGAAAACATGCAAAGAATTGTGTTTTGCAAAATGTATTTAAAATATTTATCGCTGGTGGTTGCAACGCCAGAAAGAATTGTAAGATTTTTAAATAAAATATATGTTATCTCATATTAATATATTTTTATTTCAGATACTCTAACAATAGATATTTAAATAAATATATGTATATATGATTGGGTGATTTTAACATATTTCGTCATGAGCAGATAGAGTGAATCAAACTGAGTCGAAAAATCCTCTACCATTTTGCAATTTTCGCAATAATTAACAAGATATTAATTACTAAAAATTGCCAAATATTGATCTTGAATTTTGTACTCAAATACTATCAATTTATAGAAAAGCTGCAAGAGATAAAAATTATTTATTTCTTTTCATAAAGTTCTGAGAATTTTTTCAGAATTTTTAAATATTTTCTCATGTTGGTAAAAATAAGAAAATGCAATACTAAAAAATTTTATTAAAAATTCTAAAAAATTTTTTTAGGTTTCTATGAGAAGAAAATAAATGATTTTTGTCTCTTGCAGTTTTTCTATAAAGTTATGATAGTATTTGAGTAAAAAATTATTTAAATCAATATTTGGCAATTTTTAGTAATTAATATCTCGTTAACTATTGCGCAAACTGCAAAATAATAGATAATTTTCGACTCAGTTCGATTCACTCTACCTACTCATGATGGGTGACGAAATATGTTAAAATCATCCTATATGTCAATCAGCTGTTTTGATGACTATAAAAAAGTATCGATGTTATTGTATACATTAAAGTACATTGATTATATGACATTATCAAAATTTTTTCAACAGGACACATCAATAAATATAAACAATTAATTATAGATTATTTCGTCGACGACAGTATAAAATTATTACAATATGGCCAATTGGCTACTTCGATGACACTGCTATTTTATGTGTAACGTTAATTTTAATGACATTTATGCGTTATATGTACAATTATAATCACCTATTTGTATCCAATAATGTTCTAATTTATATCTGATAGCAAATACGATAAAGATAAGCAATAAAAATTTTATTAGTAATAAATTGCAGGTTAATGTATATTTTATTCAATTACAAGAAATATTAAAGTAATTAAATATAGTAATTAAATAGTAATTGCTTATAAATTTTTTCATTATGATTGTACATATCATAATTATATATTTTATCATAATTGTATATACTATATAAGCCATTAAAATAAATGTTACACATGAAATGACTGTCACCGAAGTAGCCGATATATTATTGTACATAATTGTATGCTGTATGATCGAAATAATCAATCCGTAGTTGTTTATATATATTTATAATAGAGCATTATTGGATACCCCTCGTTAAGCAGTATTGAATATCATGTAAAAATACATTCTCAGAAGAATTGTTAATTTAATTTACGTAAATCGTGTATATTTAATTTAGAACATTTTTTTTCAAATTTTGCCAAAGTACTCATACGTGTTATAAATATAAAAAAATTAAATCGCTCGAGACTTTAAAGCAGAAATTAATCATTCAAGTTGATGATATAAAAGTTAGAAAATCTAATATTAGGTGTACAACTTTGCTTCCGCCGTTTTTTTTCCGAAATTCGAGGCTTTATTGTAAAAAACTGGTTATTACGACATTACTGATAACCGTCGCTTGCAATGATAAGTATCGATATGAGTAATTTCTAGAATAGTTTAACGAAATAATAATAGTTGTCAATTAAAATTTCAGATGGATCTCTGGATTGGGCGAATCACAACAATAATATTATTATTAAAATAGATACATGAAACTCAGATAATAGGCTACGACTGTGGATCGATTAGCCAATATAACTAGAATGTTTTTACTTAATATTGAAGAGTGCGACATTCCCCCACAAAATGTAAATAAATTTCAAAAATTTATACAGCTCATACAGATTAACGGATTCAAATCTATAATTCAATGTAAAATTGGAATCGACAGAACAATAAAAAAATGTGGAATGTTCTTCCATACATTAGATGTGCAGATGGCAAATATTCATATATACAGAAAACGAGTCGCGAGGCGTGTGAATGTTTACACATTTTCGCTTATTTCCAAATAGGACACGTTTATATAAATGGATTAAAATCAAATCAAACAGTCTCTCGCCCTGCTACCTTAGCGGGACAAGTGGATAATGACGGAACATGTAATGGAGGTACATATTCCGATCCTTACGGAACGTTATATATTGGATATCATAATCTTCATGCTACTAAATGCAACGCTTTGACTGTTATGTATCTTCTAGGAGATTCAAGATACAGATTTGCACTTAGATCAGTAGAAATATTACCACCTGTTATTTTAAAATCAATGACTAAACCAACGTGGAAATATGTTAGCTCTATCCACTATGAGTGGAATTTACTCAGAAAATGATTTAGAAACTCTATGGGACCACATAATGTACCCAGCCGAACGACCCTCAGTACTTAACATAGCACGAAGAATGATGGGATAACCAAATTTTATAAATGGAGGTTCTTTTTCAAATTTTATAGACGAAGTCTCGATAGAAAGTATCCGCCTGAGAAAAATTTTGGAATAAATTTTTAATTTTGGAAGTCAGCGCTAACATCATTGGAATATATATATATATATATATATATATATATATATAATATATATATATATATATATATATATA
>NW_012130066.1:9487926-9494641 GCF_000143395.1 Atta cephalotes | reverse complement strand
ATATATATATATATACGAAATGTCTGCATACCTATCTCTGTTCTATTTTTAACCAGCGAGAAGAAAAACCTATATCACTTTCAATGGAAGATCTATGAGACGCTTATGGGTACCTGATGAAACTTCTATGTCTTACCACTTACTGGAAAGGCGAATCTACCAACATCAACAAAACATCAACAACTTCTTTAAAATTTGCGAAGACTGTTATGAAACGGCGCCATACGGATTTCCACATAAAGGAAAAACATTTACACTCCTGTTTTTTCACATATTAATTCACGAAAAATCTGTGCGAAGCCAGACGAATTGCTCAATCTGCACAACAAGCGTACGAATACAACCTGCAGAAGAATGCCCAAGCTGCATCGAAGCATTTACGGATGCTGATAAGGCATTCCTGGAAACAGGATGGGGAGTATCAGCGATCTCCACTTGGGTTCAAGGTCTTTATTTCTATAAGCTAATGCTAGCATTTTGTGTCTGATGTTACGCAGATAACCCCCCCCCCCTATTAACATTTAATTATTGTATAAGTTAGTCTCGGATATAACTTAATGTTACTCGCTAAAAAAATACCGCGGAGATTACTCTTATTAATATAAAATCTCTATCTACGAAATTTCTCTTTCTTTCTTAGATTTAGTAGATTTTAAACACTATTTGGTCGGTGCGGTACAAAATGCCAGGATGGACCCTTTGCTGCTTCCTCAGGAAGCGAGAGACAGAATCCGATATAGTGACGAACGAACTCCATTGGTATGCCTATAGATACCTAACCCAGCTCCGGTGTGTCATCACATGGACTGGACTCCCGGTGTATCAGCATCTCGGTAATTACTTTAAAATCTGCGAACATTATTATAATAACATGCCGAATGAGCAGTCTGCTACGTACCTACCCATATCACTAGTCCACATGGACTCAGTGAGTAACAAATAAACTGTACTGCCTGCAACAAAATACTCTTTATAATTAAAAACACTGAAAATTGCACTAGGTGCCTCTCGGAATTTCAGCGTAATGATAAGAATATTAAAGCCTACCTAGAATTAGGGTTGGGAGTACCATTATCGATGGTTACCACACAGGGGCAATAACTTTAGAATCAACTGATATCGGATGCCTAGCCTTTCGTGACCTGTGACACTCAAGTAGTTTCACTTCTGCCGCGTCACATGCTGCCTGCATTTAGATAAATGAAATATCCTGCATGTACTGAACCCAAAAGGAAAGAGAAGTTGATTACGGAATTAAAAGATTATGCAATTATTTGTAAAATAAGCATTTTTGAATAGATTATAAACATACATTTATTATATATTATAAAATAAATGAATATATAAAAATATATCTAACTTAAGAAGCATGAAGAAACACAAAAATAGATTTAAATTATCAACGTTCCTTCCTGTTTCTTCTTGAACACAATATTATTTGACAAAATATTATGCGCATTTACAAATATATTAGGTGCGGAAAAAGTTCGTAGCGTTTTTCCCATTAGATGGCACAAAAAACGCCACGAACTTTTTTCCATACCTAATACTATGTATATTAATGTAATGGAATTAACATGACATATCTATTTTATTAAATAGGCATTTAGGTAAATAAACAAAAAAAACATTTTACGTACACATATTATCCTACATATTTTAATAAAAGAAGTACGAAAGAATATAATAGAGGAAAAGGTTTTAGAGGTCGCCTCATCATTCCTTCCTGCTTCTTATCAAGAGAAATATAAAAAAAAGAGGAGCAATAAATAATAAAATTTGATATTAAGACATTAGCTTATCTGAGGATGCACACTTGAATGGCAGTACACTCAAATATGGATCCTCCTAAACTCATTAATAACCACAGAAAGAAAAGAATCAAAATTTATTATTAAAATTGCAAATGTTGTATACTCACAACATTTGTTTAAGGCGGAGGGTGTTACATCCAGAGGAGAGTGTTACTCCACGATTCTTTTCTTTCGTAGGAAAATTACAATGAACCTTTTTTGCATAATTGCAGGAAATAAGTAAATTTTTATTAAATACATAGCAAATCAAATATTGATAAAACAATTAAAATTTAATTTTTTTAGCGACAAATTTAACTGATAAAGCTCAGAGTTAGCCAAATTACAGGGGCAGAAGATCAATCGTTGCCCAATAATCTTTTACATTAAAGCTTTGTTTAGCAGTATTTGATGTTGCTCGCGCGCTTTCGGAGTTAGATAAAACTAATTATAACCATTCAGCAATCCAATTTCTCCAAGTGTATAATTCCTACAAGATGCTAAGTCAATGACTTACTGCCAAAAACTAAGAAGGACATATCGTCTCCATGAATATAAATACGAGAATTCTTTGAGGTATGTTCATTCATCCAGTCATTCATTCAGTCACAGTCAGTTACAAAGTCAGTTAAATAGTCAGTCAATATACCACCGGCTCCGCTGAAGTGCGTGAAGTTCTCCAAATCGATCATAATTACTACTAAGCCGGTTTCCCTCAATCAATTTCATCGAGGCACAACCAGCTATCTTCTGGTCTGTTCACCTGAGGGATTCGCCACCGTAATTCTCCGTTCAACCGTAGAGATAGTAAGTAATTGATATCCTAACACAATCGGAAACATTTTTTAATACAGAACGAACCATCACAGATATTTCTGCTTTCCTTCCCTCATTCATTTCCTGATCCATCTCATAAAACCATTTCATATTTGCTCGAACCAATTAATTATATTATTGGAACATTTCGAGCAGATCATTTTGTTTCTTCTGATCATCTGAAGCGATAAAGCGCTTCAAGCGATTATATTTCTTTACTCCCTTGAATACTCGAAGCGCTTCACCATCTATGTTAGAAATTTCCCGTCTGAGTCCCTTGACGAGATTTTTCAATCTCTTGAATCGCTCGCCGAATTTGAGAGGTTCCCCCCCCCCTTGACCACACCTCGTCTTAAATGAATACACATAAATGAATACGCATAAACAGAAAACCTAGTTATTATTAGTTTAATCTTAGCATTATTATTGTTAACGTATATAAGTACAGTGATTCGCATTAATATTCGGACATCATAATAATAGAGAAACTATTATTTTTGAAATATACTAGGGCAAGTCAATAAGTTTTTAGAAAAACATAGTAAAATTTTTTTGATCGATTCATTTTTATTTCTCAACATACTCGTAGTCTCCTTTCAGCTCAATACACTTGATCCAACGATTCTCCAACTTTTTCAAGCCATCCAAATAATATGATTTGTCTAACCCTTCAAAATAAGCCTCTATTTTGGCGATGAGCTACTCTCTTGTGATGAATCTTTTTCCTCCGAAACATTTCTTCAGGTTTGGAAATAGGAAATGTCGCAGGGGGCTGGCGAATATGCTGGGGAAGCAATTCGTAGCGAAATTCGTTGAATTTGGCCATCGGTGCTCGTATGAATCCGTGCATTATCTTGATGAAAGAGCATTTTCTTCTTCGCCAAATGGGACGTTTTTTATTTAAAATTTTATTTTGTTGTTGAAACGGTCCAATAAGGCTGCGTAATAATCATCATTGATCGTTTGGTTCGATGAAAGGTAATCGATATACCACGTGCATCCCAAAAAACTGTGGCCTTTCCAGCCGACTTTATGATCTTCGCCTTCTTCGGAGCTGGTTCACCCGGTGAAATCCATGTTTTTCATTGTTCCTTCGTCTGGGACATGAAGTAATAGATCCATGTTTCGTCCACGGTAATGAATCGACGCAGAAATTCATCTGGATTACGTGAAACATTTCCAAACATTTTGAAATCGTCACACGGTCGCGCTTATGATCCACAGTGAGCAAACGCAATCTTGCCGATAACTTTTTCATACCCAATTGTTCGTGCAAAATTGAAATCACTGTGCCATATGATATGCCTGTGGCCTCAAGCACTTTCGATCAATCAAAATAATATCGTGAACTTTATCGATGATTTCTGGCGTAGCAGCCTCAATTAGACGTCCCGAACGAGATGCATCACATGTGGACCATAATGTACGATCACGTTTAAATTCATTCACTCAATTATATACAGTCGTAAACGCTGATGCAGATGTACTATGAACATTATCCAATTTAACAAGTTTTCTTTCAGCGTTATACTTTTCATATGTTTGATGTTTCACATGTTTTTAGATGTTTGATCACTGCACGAAACTCGTTTTTTTCCATTTTGCAAAAAATACAAAGATTGTTCGCTTTAATCGTCTATAGAAATGAAACGCGATGAATTCCGCTCAAAATTTGGCAGTAATCAGCTGAGAGATGCTACTTGTCAAAAAATAATGTGACATGACACTGCGAGTGCCCTTTGACAGATTTTCTAAGAACTTATTGACTTGCCCTCGTAGTTTTTACAGGATTAAGAAATTTACGGTTAATTGAAAACGATCATTATAAATGTAAACACATTAATTTTGTTTATTTAACTAATGTAGTTTTCAATGTAAAAAATATTAAATAATAATTAATCCTTAATTTTAGAATTGCAAAAATATTCGGACACTCAATATATTTTATGTTTACTGATCCTCGGAAATCAAGTTAATTTATTCCTTACTTGTTTACCATGAAGTAAGTCATACAAAATATGTGACTTATTTCATGTTGAATTGAATTAACCCAATTTCCCAAGATCACACAAATTAACAGTGAAAATGGAACGTAAAGACAAAAATAGTTCATTTGATGAACGCCAACTTATTTTTCATTATGAAAAAGACAAATCATATCGAGAAATCGGTAAATTAATAAATTTGAGTAAGAGTATGATAGCAGACATTGTAAAAAGATATATTCGCATTGAAGAAGATCGCATTGAATGAATATCTTAGAAAGGACGTCCAAAATTACTTCATTAACTCATGGGATAAACATAAAATTATTAGGAAAATAAAAGTAAATCCTGGATTAAGTGCTACAAAGTTGATCTCACAATTATACGAAGAGACTATCAAGAAGATACATCCTGATACAGTTCGTCGAGCATTAAAAGAAAGTGATTACAATGATAGAGTTGTTTTAAAAAACCGTTCATAAATGAAGCGAATCGAAAGAAAAGATCAATTTTCGCCAAGGAATTTATTTCTAAAGAACAAATGATAAAATGATGTAATATTCGCTAATAAGAGCAAATTTAACATTTTTGGATTTGACGGACGGAAAATGATATAGCGAAAAGCAAATGAAGAATTCAAACTAAAAAATTTGAAGCCAACTGTGACACACGATGGTGGAAGTTTAATGGTTTGGGATTGTATTTCAAGTAAAGGAGTGAATTAGTTTTCATTGACGGGAATTTTGGATAAAATAAATATTTCAGTATTCTAAAAGACAATTTAATAAAAAGTGCTAATAATATGAATATATTATTACGAGACAGTTTCAAAATTTATCAAGACAATGATCCAAAATACAATATAAGTCACGAATATTTATTATACAACTGTCCAAAAGTTTTACATCCTCCATCATAATCACCAGATTTAAATCCCATAGAAAATTTATGGAATTTATTAGACCGTAACATTCGGATTATGCCTACAAAATCAAAAGAAGAATTAAAATTATGATTAAAAGAAGAATGGACGCGCATTACACCAGATTATTTAACAAAAATTATTTCTAACATGCCTAAATGTTTGCAGCTTGTTATTAAACAAAAAGATTATCCAACAAAGTATTAAAATTATTATTATTTCGTTTATAGATATTTATATTATTATATCTTATTAAGTATCCGAATACTTTTGCGATACCAGAATTAAGCAAAATTCTGTCTATAGTTTAATATATTCGAAACTGTGTCATATAAATGTAATTATAGAAATAAAATTGATATTTCTAATAACTAAAATGAATTTTTCAATTTAAAATAAAAAAGTAAATTTCTTACTCCAACAAAAATTATATTTAGAAGGTAATAATTTCTAAAGTATCATGATGTCCGAATATTAATGCGAGTTACTGTATATACATACAGCCATATACATACATATAGATACACACACACACACACACACACACACACACACATATATATATATCAAATAAATGTAATCAATTATCTTTGTAAAACCAATAAGACAGTAATTTTCATTTATTTCAGCGTCTTTTTTTGATTCATTCCACTTTTCCAAAGATCATATTGACCTTGTTCCTGGTTAAAAGAATTAAGTTTTTTGATCTAAAAAAAAGGTCGATGCACTGTCATGGATTGGATAATAGGACATATCGACGTTAACTCACATCTGTTACCCATTAAAATTGCTTCCGACTTGTGGTACGTGCCTTCCAAACTATAACCACAAGAATGGAATCTGTTGCGTTCTTCCCTAGCCCCCTTCACTCCTAATTCCTTTTCCCATTCAAGACAAAGAATCCCGGGGCTTGGATGTAATATTATTAAGTACCAGATAACTTTTGTAATTTAGAAATGTAAGATCCTATTGTAGTATAAAATTAACCAAATTGTAATAAGCTGATTGAATTTTTCTAGTAATAAGTATAAATACACATATACGCACGCACGCACGCACACACACACACACACACACACACACACACACACACATACACACACACACACACACATACACACACACACACACACACACACACTCACACACACACACACACACACACACACACACACACACACACACACACACACACACAC
>NW_012130066.1:9480480-9487143 GCF_000143395.1 Atta cephalotes | reverse complement strand
CACACACACACTCACACGACACACACTCACACTCACACACTCACACATACACACACTCACACTCACACACTCACACATACACACACTCACACTCACACACTCACACATACACACACTCACACTCACACACACACACACACACATGCTAATTATCAATAATTTTAACAAAGCATATATATATACATATATATATATGCTTTGTTAAAATGCTTTGTTAAAATTATTCATAATTACTTGTAATTTCTTTTATTACTTCCTCGTATAAACATCCTACTAACACATATTCGTACACGGTCCTGTTCCGGATTAACATCTATCGATTATATCTTGTTATTCTCTTTCTGGTAGGTATTAGAACAGCAGATTTGTTGGTGCCTTATCATTTATGCATATGTATTATATTTTATTTTATTTTAGCTTTCTTCTCTCAAAATCAATTTTATACACATTACACAATAAATAAATAAATAAAATAAATAAATACGCGTATCAACAGCACGAGGTGCTATGTAGTATAGGCTATTACGTGTGTTGCTCGTACGACGCGTTATCGTCGTATTAGTTTCGTCGCGATGAAGACTGTATAGCATGGTTCGCACGACAACTCCAAAACTTGACGCATCATGTAAAAAATATCATATCCGCTAAAGTGTCAACGTTGGAAACGCTGTCAAAAGAATAATGAAAGGCGTAGCGAGTCACATCTGTGAGAAAACTGTTCGTAACGAACAACACGCGGATATACGATCATTGCCATCTCACCGGTAGGTACCGATCCAGCGCACATTCAAACTCTGTAATTTAAATTATAAAAATTCATTATACATTCCGATCGTTTTTTTATAATTTATCGAGCTATAACGCACTTTATAATTAAAGAAAATGCTACCGCTTACGAAGGACAAGTAGATGTGCTATCGATAACCAAAGAAAAATATATTTCCTTCACAAAACATATCGATAGCACTAAAGACAAAAATGAAAATAATTTTCAGAAAAATTGTATAATAATAATTTTATAGATTCATTTAAATTTCTCAGTTTATCAGTTTAGAAAAATTGGCATCATATCTCGATAAAGATAAATTAAAAATTGTACACTCCGAATTTTCAACACTATCAGGCGAAGAATTTGAATTACAGAGGTAAAGATGTCTTTCTGTATGAGTTGATTGTGTCGAAATTTGCAGAACACGCACCTACCATCGCGTGAATCATTTTACAGTTCGGGCGATATCGTATGGCAGCGATTCTCACCGAGAATGATTATGCTCACGCTGTGAACGTATGGCAGCGATTCTCCATCCGAACGCTTGGCAAGTACAGTGATCTGTACTTGAAAATCGACTGTCTTGTTATTAGCCGACATTTATGAAAATTTCCGCTAAAGTTGTGTCGCGAGATACGATTTCAATCTCACGCATTACTATACCTTGCCTGGTTTCACATGGGACGCTATGCTGAAACATACGCGTATAAGATTTGAGTTGCTCACCGACATTGGTCATGTTCATCGAGCGCGGTATATACAATAGCTTCAGTCAATGTTCAGGAAGATACGCGTAGGCTAATAACAAGTACATGCGTTCGTATGATCTGTCGGAATCGTTATCTTTATGTATTATGACGTGAATAATTTATACGGATGGGCGATGTGTTAACCATTCGGCATACGCCGAATTTCGATGGGTCGAAGATGCTGCGAACTTTGACGCGAGCGATCCGGATTCGCCTACCAGTTATATTCTCGAAGTCGATCTCGATCCGCAGCATCTACAAGATCGTCACATCAATTCCTTTCTGCCCGACGCAATAAGCCGCTTGGTAAGAGCGAGAATAAACTTCTAGCGACGCTGTACGATAAATAGCGTTACATTATCCACTACCGTAATCTGCAAGAATGAACTTGTCACAGTCTTCGAGTAACGAGAAAATCCATCAGTAGGATATATAGGCGGGTTCTAACCTAGGAGCTCTGACGGGGAGGGGGGTCCGCGGGGAAGGGAATCACTTGGCGAACGGGTGACGTTACAGGGGGGACGTCATAGTGCATGATGTCACAGGAGGTGCGGAGGATGACGTCACAGTGGTTGACGTCACGGGGGAAGATATTGCGGTGCGGGGGAGGAGGAGGATGTCCCGGGGTGCGAGAAATTAAGTAACGGGAGTGTGCGGAAACTTGCGTCCATGTCGCGGTAGCGCGGGATTACCGGACGCGATCTGTCGTCACCGGACACGCTTCGCCGGTCCTCGCCGCCGCCTTCGGGCGCGGTCCGCTGCCAATCCCCCTCCATTATCACTGAACGCGATTCTCACTGCCTACTATACTTACTATTAGAGTAAAAAGTGCTTGTATATTTTTTTAAAAATTAACACAATGTCATGACTTATTTCGAACTATAATTATAACTCGAAGCCATGACATTTATAATATTATTAAATCTTACCATTAATACTTATCATTTGTCAATCACTATCTTCTTACGTAATCTTCCCTTCTCATCTCCAGCATCTAGTCAATTCGATAATTCATGAAATATTTTTTTATTCTATCAAATTATAACTATTATTATTTTAAAGAGCTCGATGGTCGCGCGCGATGACGCGTAATACGATATCGCAGAAATTGGAAGGAAGAAATGGTAGAAAGAATAAATAATTTTGAACACAAAGTTAATCCATATATGTATATTTATTCATTTATTTTAATCTAAACATATACAATATATTTATTTATTAATTTATTTAAATCTATACATATACAATATATTTATTTATTAATTTATTTAAATCTATATATATTTTATCACATATTTTTTATGAATGTCGAATTCGCCGCTGCTCCATCACAAAAATGTCGTCATCATTAACATCCTCATCATCCCTCCGCCTTTTCAGTCAATTTCCAATCTCGCCAATATTTCCCTCCAATCGGCGAATCCTCTCTATCAACATATCAAAAAACTGATTCAATCTCGTAATGTCGATGACATCGTTAGCGGTGTTAAGTCTGGAAAAGAAAAATATAATTTGAAATGAACATACAAAATAACGTTTCGGAACTTTCCTTCTCGTTAAAAGAAGATTAGTATTATATCAATTTTTTTCTTTCAAAATAAAAAATAAAAATAAATTACTAAATGAATATATGAAATGAAACGATATACAATAATCACATTCAATTGAGAAGCAAAAATTTTAAACGTAAATCCTAGTAGTACCAAAATGATGAAATACCTACGTTTATAGTGCCTTATTTTCTCTCATTTTAATGCCCAAATATACGTCTATCTCATTTTATGTGCAAAAATTTTTGGAAATATCAAGCAACATGAACAGATGTATTATGTTTTTTAAGGAAAACAGAATAATTCCGATAGGAATCCATTCCAACTTTGTTCCGACTTTGTTGATATCCTGGAGTCTTATTCTTGAAAAATATCGCATACTAAAATGGGAAAATACTATAGTATACGTATGCTGATATTCATAGTCAGTTCTTATATTCAAAACAGTCTTAAGTTCAGTCTTGAGGTGTCACGAACCAATCAGCATTACCATTATCTTAAGACAGTCTTGAAATAAGAACCGACTATGAATATTGGCCTATGAATACTAATCGTAATGTATACTATTGTATTTCTATAGATTTTCGTATGAGATATTTTTCAAGAATAAGGCCTTGAATAGGATCTCCGAGATAGCTGCGCAGATAGTATACATTTCTGCATAAACGAACAATAAACTGCGCTGCAGTCGCCTTTGCAGATAGAATAAATGAACAACATCTGCAATAATAAGGTATATGCAATAATAGCCACAATAGAAGGAATAAGGAATTAAAAATAAAGAATAAGATATTTCAACTTATCAGAAATTGAATCAAAATTCACAGTTTCCGATAGGTTGAAATTTCTTATTCCTTATTCCTAATTCCTTATTCCTTGTATTGTGGTTGTACCCTAACTGTAGAGATCCTCTAACCAGAGTTTGATTACCTTTTCCCTGGTTTGTGATTGGTCTGACACTTTTCATCCATTCTCACAAATTTCTTTAAAATCAAATCTATAAAAATTAACATTTAAAGTAGAAATTCCATTAAAATTTTTATTTTCATTATTTTATTTAACTTATATTATTAAATACTTTTCTGTAATAATTTTTATATATATTATGTAATAGCGTTTTCAATTGGGAAAAAGTTAGTACGCATCAGTGCGCAATCAGTAAACCAACATTGGACAAGTTCCATGGGTTGCACTGATGCAAAGAATATGCCAATATTTGCCAATACCAATATTTTCAGTGCAAAAGCTGAAGTGAATTTGAATAGACCGAGAAGAACGAAAAAAATAACCTCGAAAAATAACATCTCTTCATAGTTTTAAATAATGATTTTTTATTATACTATACTGTAATTAAATAATATATAGTGTAATATAATGTGTATGTATATAATGATCAAGAATATCACGTATTTAAGAGATGCTAAAGAAACCAAATTATCAATATTACAGAAGTAATAAAAATCTCCGAATTGATTGAACGAAATAAAAAATCCTTTTACAGGATTAAAGTAGACGCAAAAGATGGCGTGAAAATGACCTTTACAATAAAATCGAAGAAAAGTTAGAAATTTTTTAACTTTTTAACTTTTTTTTATTTTAATCTGAAGTCCACTATCGCGTCATAATTTCTCCTATAATTTTTCCTATATTTTAATTTTTAAACAATAAAAAGATTTTTGATTCCGTTCAGTCAATTCGGAGATTTTTATACGACTGCAATATCGATAATTTGGTCATTCAGTGTCTTCTTAAGTTAAGTGTTTTGTATCAGGTTCAGTATCAACGGTAAGTATAATAATTTTACGATCTTCTAAATTTATCGTAAAATTATTAAAAAGTTATTTCAACATCTCTGATATTATACGATACATCTTATAGCATAAGATATTCTTATTTATAATAAATAATAAATAATACAATATTACAGTATCAATGGCTATTAAGCAAATATATACGAAGATATATACGAAGATATATACAATCGTAAAAAATGGTATCGTAAAAAATTTCAAAATTGATTTTATTTCAATAAATGAATTTAAATTTATTCAATACAATTTTATAAGACTGCTATGTATAAACATAGTATAAACTATGTAAACATATTTAAATTTATTCTTTAGAAACGTATTTATTACTATTATTTAATAATTCTTTTCATTGTTGTAAATCTAATTTTTCTATATTAATTTGTTCGAATAAATGTAAATTGATTTGATGTTTGTATAGCATAAGAGAAATTTGTTGTCTTCGTGAATTTAGCTACATTATCTTTCAAATAAATGACTATTTTTACAAATATAGATCTTGTTTCAAAATGACATATTTTCAGCGTTGAAAAAATTATTTTATGTTAATAAATATATATTAATTTTTTGTTCTAGCAATTTTAAGTCATAATAAAGACACATCGAGCATAATGTTCATATTAGATTACGTATAGAAGATTGCGATTGAAAGATTAGAATTCGATAAAAGGATAATTTTTTAATCTTTATCATCTTTATTCTGATTGATTAAATTGTTATTTTCAATTCGCAATTCTTAATCTCTAATTATAACTTCATCAAGTCAAAACATACAGTAGCCATACAGTAGTCATAACAATTGACCACAAAATAAATAATTATCTGTATTTCATAATAATAAATAAATGCTATAATTGCAACAAAAAATTTTTTTCTCTTTAATATTATTTTAATGTTATCGAATAGTATCAGTATTTGATTCATTCTTTTTTTATATTAGTAAGTTGGAGAATGATAATTTTATGATATTTTACAGCACTGTGAATGCTCATTAAAATTATTATTTATGAATTCAGAAAATCTATAGTTACCGTTATTCATGTTAAATTTTCAGTGTTGTCCATATATTTTGAACGCGACAAATATTTAATTTTAGACATTTATCTTACATTTTTGTAAAAATACACAATGTGTATTTATTTAAAATCAAAAGATATAAAAATTCGGTTGTGATTTTAAAGATATAAATTCAATACCAAAGTCGATATGTGTTAAAGAATTATGATATCTATCATAATGAAATATAGCAATGTCAATATGTCAATGTGTGATAGAAAAAATAAAAATTTCATAATTTTTTAAATATTAGTTTGTTATATTATTAAGATTTTTTATTCTGTATATTTTGACATAAATTTCCAATTTTTCGTGCTTTGCGTGGATATTTGCATGAGATTGTGTAAATAGGTATAATATATTAATATATTTATTTATTTATACAATCTTCCTCTCTTACTTTGCATTAAAATCATTAGATGATATATGTATATACATATTATACAAGTGTGTACATTTCAAATTTCACGTACCTTTTCTATCATGCACATATTAGTTTATCGTTCATTACACAGTATTCATCAATATATTAAGTGTACAACTTTGCTTCCGCCGTTTTCCTATAGATGGCTTTAGCGGTAAGTGGTGGTCGAAATAAATAGATCATAGACGTCATACAATAAACTTGGACATCTGTCAACATAACCTCATGGAAACATTAGTCGATTTGTGTCTGCATCATAAAGTTATTCTCGATTGAAAATGTCAGTTTATGAGCCAAATTCTCGTCC
>NW_012130066.1:9476419-9478358 GCF_000143395.1 Atta cephalotes | reverse complement strand
GACATTATTTTTACGACATTTGTTGAAAAAATATAGACAGGTAAAGAAAAATTTATCTCAGCCAATATCATTACATAAGATATCTAAAAGAAATGTTCTAGGGTCTAAACAGTATCTATGCATAATTGTATTGACGCGTTCTTTCTGCGGTTTGCCTTTACTTCATTGTGTGCTTCTACTTCTGTAAAAATACAAAATGAGTTCACAAAAAACGTAAGTATAAATGTAATGATAAATAGAAAAATAATAATATATAAGTAATAATATATAAGAAAATAATATATATGATCATATTGTATTATTCTTTGTATCGTACATTAAATATTAAGTTAGTTTATTAAAATTTATTCAATGTTAATAAGCATACATATTAACTATACTGAGCAATATAATATTATTTAATATTACAAAGGTAGCATTATAGCTGTGTCAACTTTTCTCGCTTCTGCTGAAAACAGTATCAACATACTCTTACAAAAGAGATGACAAAAGCAAAGCAAAATCTTTTATATCATTATGAAAATATTTTGGATGAACAGGACATGAACAGATTTTACTTTGATTTTGTAGGATCTGCACAATTTTTGTAGTATGCTATTAAAAAAATTAGTAATAAATACTTTGCAAAAAGTATTTATGTTTTAACATATCGTCTGGATAATATATATGTTATAACGGTTTTTTTATTTATAATATTAATTTTTTTATGATGTTAATTAAATATGCAATGTCTTTTAGTTCAAAAAGAAATCGCTCATTAAGAACAACGACAATACAATACGAAGAATTGGTAAAATATATGTCACATATATTTTCATTCCGAATTTGCAACAAATATGTAATTAAAGAAGGTAAAATTTATCATGTAAAACAATGGAAACAATTAACAGCAATACTTAATGGCTTGTTTGATGGCCCTGGCAGTGAAGCAGTGGTAAACCGTAAATATTGTATGAAATGTAATTCATAATAGACTTTCTACAATAAATAATTAGTAATAAATCAGAAGTTGCAAGTTGGAAATTGATCAATCATAGTGATCAATCAAATATGGAATAAATAATCGACTACAATACGATTAATAGTTAATTTTTAGCTTCCGACTTCTGATTCATTACTAATTGCTTATTGTAGAAAGCTTATAAGAATTTCGTAAAGTGCATGATAAGCATAATTATCATTTTGTTGAATCAAGGTTTTGTGATTCCGTATTGAATTCAGTTAAATTATAATATCGTGAGTTTTTAAATATCCTATATGTGTGTATGCATGTGCATATGTATCTATGTATATAACTATCAGGTTTGGTGTGACGTGAAGAGTAACGCATCAAAGGAAGCATCTAAATTAAGAAACGAAAGAAATTGGACTGGAAATTTTTCAGTTACAGACGGTTTAGATAATTTACAAAAACGTATCATTAGTTGCATTGATAGAATGTGTGGAAAATAGCTGTGAGTGTGCAGAGTAGTATTCCAGAGGAAGAGGTATATCCTTTTGTTTGCATTGTGCAGTCTCAGTTAATTTTTATGTTGGAAGTATTTAGCTATTAAAATACAATAATGATTGCTCAACAAGAAAAAGTGCTTTGAAATTGTTGCAAAAATCGTAATTCTGATTCCTGTATATTGCTACATTTAATCAGGATTAAAATAAGAACATACAGCATTCAACAATGGCATTCATACAGTACTTACAAAACAACTTTGTCAGCTGAACGCGATCAATATACAAGAATGTATAATGCCATTTTCTGTATTTTTTTCTTTCATAGACACATCAGATAGAATTAGAAAATGGGAACGATGATATTCTTCAACAAGCGAAGATATCAATCGTTGAAATGGTGAATGTCAAAAGAGATATTAATATATTGGTAAAAATATATATTTTATATATACCTATACACATATATATATATGTATATATATATATATAT
>NW_012130066.1:9473177-9475058 GCF_000143395.1 Atta cephalotes | reverse complement strand
CACACACACACACACACACACACACACACACACACACACACACACACACACACACACACACACACACACACACACACACACACACACACACACACACACACACACACACACTTATATTTAGAGATTCAAGTACGTTTCAAATGTTGGAAGGCGAAATAAATGCTAAAAATAGTGAACCGATGTTGTAATATTTAAATAACAAAATAGTTTAAACTGATACACTCACAGAAGAAAGATCTACTAGTGCAAAAAGGAAAACAATGAAATACACGACACAACGAAGTAAAAAGGAAATGTAAAAGTAAGTGTAGATATTATATAAAATTTTTTATATAAATTACAATGCACATTTATATAAAACACAGTACAAAGTAAAATAAAGACAAATAAATATTAAATATTTATAGAGACAAGAAATAAAAAATAGAGGTTAAACATAACGCATAACAGATATTCATAAGATATAAGACATACAAAATATCTTCTATCTTATTTATATTCATTGTGCATTTAATCTATTTCTGATTTATATCTAATTTTTAATATTTATTCCTATTCCTCCATTGTGTTCAGAGCTTAATGTGTGTATATTTATAAAATTAAGGATACATATATGTTATTATTTATTTATTTTACAGGAAGAAAGAGTGAAAGAATTGCAGTGCAACTGCAAGAAGAGAAAGATTTACGAAGATTGCAGAAAACCATGCTAAAGCTTTACAGCATATTTATTATTGCATTACAATGTGTATCAAGATTATTATGTAAAGAAATATTTTATCTTTTGTATGTATCATAGTCGTTCGCAGAAGCTGCAATAACCTGCAAAGCAGGCTAATGCTGCAAAGATGATAGCAAAAAATGAATGTCAATGGAACGCTTTGGAAAAACAACGATTTATATTGGAGGAAAAAAGTTACAAATAGATGAAAATCTCCTTCAAGTTTTAAATAGTGTACATAGTTTAATGGAAAAAATATTGGATAAACATATATAAATAAATTAACAGTTCTTTGTTATAATTTGTTTAATATATAAATAAATACATTTCAGCTTATTCTATTTTTGTACTGTTTTTTGTACTGTTTTTACATAAATTAACTTGAATTATACAGTAAAGGAGGCGTATGCGAGGAGCACATGCTTTTGCATAATGTAAAATAGGGCATAAAAAATTCAATCGATCAGAATCCTTTATTTCATGAGAAGGAAGGAAATGAAGAATAAAAATAATAAAAATAAGTTAATTTCTTCCATAGTGGCGAGCAATAAAACGTTTCTGTATACGCGGCAAATGCTCGTCCTCGAAATTCTCTATCTTCATGCTCTACAACTGGATTGATCCTATGGTCCAAGTGGTCATTGTCCATTTCGTCTATTTCCAGATCGTCATGTATGTCATATGCAATCCTCATGTTGTACAACACAGCACATGCATTAACAATTTTGCCAGCCATGTCTGGTTCATACATTAATCCCTCTGAGCCGATAGATATCGAAATACTTTCCAAACACCAAAGCAACGTTCTATGTACGACCTAGTGCTAGTGCTGCACAAATCCTCATTGTATTGGAATCTAGATGTATTTCGTTTTAGAGGAGTCATTAGCTATGGCTCTAAGCTGTATCCATCATCTTTATTTACAAAAATAAGATTTAAATATTTGTTTTTTACCGTTTCTTTAGATTGTAATTTAATAAAAAGAAAAATGTATATTGATTAACCAAGTATTGCGTTCTCCATTATTATATTTTCGTTCCATGATATGTCATACAGGAGAATTGGATTAAATGTATGGATAAACGCATCATGTCTTGTTCCTGGATATCTTGCATTTACATTTAATATTTAGTAAATAAAGGATCATAGATCTAAAACAT
>NW_012130066.1:9465263-9468111 GCF_000143395.1 Atta cephalotes | reverse complement strand
GTGGAGGCCTATGGTGACAATGCTTTATCGGAAACAACGTGCAGAGATTGATTTCGCCGATTCAATGACGACAATTTTCACCTGAGTGACAAGAAGCGTGAAAATCGGCCCAGGAAGGTTGAGGATTGTCAATTGCAGGCTCTTTTGGACGAGGACGATACCCAATCGCAAAAAATGCTTGTCGAGCAATTGGGTGTTTCTCAAACAGCCATTCCATGCCATTCCATGCGGCTACATGCCACGGGGAAGGTTCAAAAGATCGGAAAATGGGTGCCGCATGAACTGAACGATAGGCAGATGGAGCGACGCCAAAACACATGCCAAATTCTGCTTGCCAGACAAAAAAGTCGTTCCTGCATCGTATTGTGATAGGCGATGAAAAGTGGATCTATTTTCAGAATCCTAAACGCAAGAAATCTTGGGTTGATACCGTCCAACCATCAACATCTTCCTCAAGACCAAATCGCTTCGGACGATGCTGTGCGTTTGGTGGGATCAGGAGGGTGTCATCTACTACGAGCTGTTAAAACCTAGAGAAACTGTTAATGTTCACCGCTACCACCAACAACTGATCAAATTGCACCGTGCTCTGCGTGAAAAAAGGCCGCATTATCGGAAAAGACATGATTAGCTGATTTTCCTCGACAACGCACCATCGCACACGTCAACAATGGTCCAAAACTACTTGGAGACACTCAACTGGGAAGTGCTAACCTATCCCGCTTACTCATCAGACCTGGCACCTTCTGACTATCACCTGTTTTCGTCGATGGGCTACGCGCTCACTGAGCGGCACTTCGATTCTTATGAAGACGTCCGAAAATGGTTTAATGAGTGGTTTGCCTCGAAAGATGAGGAATTTTTTTGGCGTGGTATACAAATTGCCCCAAAAGGGAAAATGTATAGTTAGCGAGGGCAAATACTTTTGAATAAATTGTTTTTGCTTCCTAGGAAAAAAAAATGTGTTTTTCTGACTAAAAAACAGCGGATTTAAGCTTATACACTATTGCATATTGAGGTTTGGTAACTTTCTTCCTTACAATGGACAGGAGCAGAATTTGACAAGAATATTGGGAAACTTCCTTCTGAAAATTATTATTTGGATTTCCAGGAAAGGTTTGATAACTTCCCCCTCCAGGAATTTTGGAATTATTCGGATTTTCAGGAGGGGTTTGATAACGTCCCTCTCCAGGAATTTTGGAATTATTCGGATTTTCAGGAGAGAATTGATAACTTCCCTCTCCAAGAATTTTTAGAATTATTTGAATTTCCGAGAGGAGTTTGGTAACCCACCCCCTCTCCAGAGATTTTAGCATTAAAGACTTTGAAGGAGATATGGAAGTCTTCTTCTCGATGAATATTTATAATAGAATTTTTATTTAAATTTTGTGTTCCTCTCATTGTTTCGTTTTCTTTTGCAACCGTCTTTATGTTTAGATCTCCATTCTTCTTTATTATAAATGCTTCATTTTTATCATTTGTTATGTCATCTCTATCTTCATTTATAATTTCATCTTAATTGATATTCAAATTTGTCTCGTTATCGATTCCATTCTGATTATTTCGTGTTTTGCTATCAAAAATTTCATTTAGAGATTTAAGGTAGCGTAGATACTTGGACTTCCGTCTCTTCATCCAACGTTCTTATAATTTTTAAATGCGTTACCCGCAACATTTTCTACGATAGTGTCTCCCAAATAGATTCCGTGAGCCTTAACTGTGATACCTTAACCTTAGATATGTAGCTTATCTTTAATACGGAATTTTTTATTACTTTTTCATTCCTTATATAGAATAACGATTCTGATCGTGGGGATGCGATGATTGTTTTTGATGAAAAGAAAGATATATTAATTCCTGACACATTTAAATATTCCTTTGCGTAATCTATTTTTGAAGAAGTCTATTGAAAGAAATCGGCGTACCTTGTGTTGCTATGCCAACGTTTGCTTGTAACGTTTACAGGTGAGGATCGCGGAATCGACATTTATCGGCACCTCATTTTCGACAAATTTGGCATATCAAAATTTCATTTTCGAGCTTTGGTTGAGAAATAAATGTTAATTTTCTACAATTAATAGCTACATTACTTTCTCTATGGCATATCTGACAATTTTCCTTTGAAGTACTAGATGAGTTGTACAGTTTATCTTGATTTGACCTTCTCTTTGTCCCTATCGTAAATCTGTAGCTCTTTTTCTATTCTTAGTGCGTTGGCTACAGTCTCCTGTACTCCTAGATTTTTAGCTATCCTTTGCTCTATTTCGGGTTTCAATCCCTTTATGAAGCATTTACATATATTTCTTTCTAATGAAGCTTTGATGATTTGTCCCGCTGAATCATTTCCTGGATTTCGACATGTCTCTAATATTTGTTTTCCTAAGATCTTTAATTCGCGTACGTAACTATATCTTCGTTATTTCTTTGGTAGATAGGGTTATATCCTAACTCCTCTTGCAACTGACATACATTTTTAGCGAGCCCGTAGATTTGTTTTAAGTATTGTTATTAGGTGTACAACTTTGCTTCCACCGTTTTCCTATAGATGGCTTTAGCGGTAAGTGGTGGTCGAAATAAATAGATCATAGACGTCATACAATAAACTTGGACATCTGTCAATATAACCTCATGGAAACATTAGTCGATTTGTGTCTGCATCATAAAGTTATTCTCGATTGAAAATGTCAGTTTATGAGCCAAATTCTCGTCCTTTGCGGGAGGTTTTAATTTTTTGCTTCAATATGAAGAAATTTGCGGCTGAGGCTCATCGAATGCTCTCAAATACTTATGGTGAGGCCGCTATTAGTGAAAGAACGTGTCGTGAGTGGTTTCAACGCTTCAAGAACGA
>NW_012130066.1:9457138-9462503 GCF_000143395.1 Atta cephalotes | reverse complement strand
ATATATATGTATGTATATACATGTGTGTACATATGTACGTATATATATAATATGTATTTTAAATATGTTATTTTTTTTGGTACGTATTTTATAATACATACAACTTGAACATTGAGTGCATAATTCCTAATGATTCACATATGCTTTTTCGCTCCTTAGATCCTTTTATAATTATAATAATATTAATATAAATGCAATCAATTGTCCCAATTGCACATATAAATGGAGCATTTTTAAATTTTTTCCGAGCTGTTTGACGTTCGGCATCAGTCAGAAAATCGTACCTATTGTCGCAGTAGAATATCACTTATGGCATCAGTGACTCTTCGTATGCAACGATTAACTGATGGCTGGCTTATAGCTATATCCCATTGTTCTCCAATTATACCTTGGAAACAACAGCATAAAATCGCAGAGCTGTTAATATCTATGCAAAAAAATATTTATAATTTGTAACAAATTATAAAATGACTTTCTATAAATAATAATTCTATACGTTAACAAAACAAAACTTTGTAAAACTATATAATAAGAGACAACTTCAATAAAACAATCCCCATGTATAGTATATGTCATCTGAGAAACGTACTTCCACATACCATATTTGTAGAAAAAAAAATATGGATATTATTTTTGTATTATCAGTCTGTATTTATAACGTCTATGATAATATTTAATTGTAATATTAATATTTAATTATAAAATATTATTTGAAATAAATACAAAGAATAATGTACATACCTGACATTCTGGACCATGTTACCAAGTTCAAGTTCTAATCTTGTTCTTAATACGTCAATCAAATTCATTGCAATTTCTGTATTAATTCGGTATAACTTAAGAAATTCTATGTAATAAAGATCAAAGGGATTACATGTCTTGCCATTCTTTTCTTTGAATGCGACATTCAGAACGTTTTAATCGATGCTCCAAATATATTGTATTTAATTCCACGCTAAAAATCCTAATTCAGCCATTGTACGATAACACTAAAAACATTTGAAGAAATTCAGTAAAAATAACAATTAAATTTATAATTTAATATTTTTTATATAAGAAATAATATATCAAATAACTTCACCTAAACTACATTGCATAAATGAAAATCACATATTTAATATGTTGTTTAATACAATATATGATGTTAATACGATATTATCTACATCATATATTATATAAATTATATATTATATATAAATTACTTTAATAAGATAAATTAAATATTTAAAAAATATTTACTTTATAATGCCTTTAATTTATTTAATAGCTGACATAGCGGTTTTTAGTTGTCATTAATAAGTTCAAATGTGTCGGTACGACATTTTCATGACCTATCCCCTATGGAGAGTCACGTTAGAGTTAACGATAGTTGTCTTTCATTAACGATAAATATCGTCAAATATTCATCGATAATATAAAATCGCATTTACCAAAGTTTATCGACCGATGATGTTAACGACACCGACAATTATCAGTAGACGTGAAAAAACAGTTACAGAATAGCACTCCTGGAACTTTTATGTAAGAGATTCGTAATCTATTAGAATATACTATTCGACTATTTTTCTTTATTTTGATTTTGATATTATTTCGATTTAATATTTCTAGCACTTCGTGAGGTTCTGTATACTGATTCCTAAATTTCCCTGGTTTTAATTCCGTCAACAAGAATACATTATCGTCCCGTTTAAATAGTTGCGGATTAATTTTCTTATCATAATGTTTTTTTTATTTAATTTTGGCTTTAATTACATTTTTGTGAGCATTTCCTTGGATGGTATGGAGTTGCGTGACTAAATTTATTAAATATTCATCATAGCTTGCTAATCTGGCTTCTGGACCTAATAATTCGTTCGATGGAATTCGTGCAATTTTGCCAAATACCAGCTCATAAGGAGTGTGTTTAGTGGCTTTATAAACACTAATATTGTAATTAAACGTTGCTAATCCAATCCATCTGTCCCATTGTTTTTGTTCACTTGTGTATTGTTTTAAATATTCTCCCGTATGATCTTTCTAACGATCCGTTCGATTGAGGGTGGAAAGCGGTAGTGCGAAATTTGCGAATCCTGAATAGTTTTGCAATTTTCTTCAATTCGCTAATAAAATTTCTTCTTTGATCGATCAATATTGTTTTTGATGTTCCTAATATATGGACGAATCTATTGATAAATGCTTCTGCTATCGTTTCAGCGGTTTGGTCTGGTACAGATATGCCCATGCAAAATTTCATTAATTGATCTTGCAATATCTTGTTAATTCGTTTCCTCTCTCGGTTTTAGGAAAGAATCCTAAATATCCATAGCTACCTTATCAAATGAAGATCCTGACATGTGGGTAATCATCATTGGCTGTTTGATTTTAATTCATACTAATTTTTTTAATTGATACTGTAAGCATTGCTGTATTATTTTTGAACATATGATTTTAAATTTTCCCAATGATAACTATGTTTTATTCTATTATATGTTTTTGTGATACCACGATGACCTCCCGTAGGTAGGCAACGCGTTTCTCCGATTATGATAAGACGAAGATCTTTAGAGAAGTATTTAACTAATCCATATAATTAGTTTACAATTGGTTATTTCGATGAGGAGTGATTGTAAGGATTTAATATTAATCCATGATACATTAATAATATAGTCTGTCCTTGTAATGCGTTTCTAATTTTAGATTTATGATAATGTTTCTTAATTCTTTTATTATTGTTGTGATATGGTTTAAAGTCATCGTCAACCCTTCACACTGTACCTTGCTGACAGGCAAAACTATGTGATAATGCCCTTTGTATTTTATAACTTTGACTTGACCTAGGGTTAACACTCCTAGACTCGGGATCTCATTTCTCTCTAGCTTTTGGGATCCGGAATCTAGGTTTTCCGTTGGTATCTACAAAATATGCTACATTATCTTTTCATACAAATAATAGTTTACGAGAATCGATGGAATTGTTTTTAACTGTTTGATATTTAATAGTAGTTGATTTCGGTTTCGCCTTCGATTTTTCATCTGCGTCTTCTATTATTTCTTCTGAACTTCTATCTTCGTTTTGTTCTTTTTCTTCGTCTTCTGAGTATCCTCTTTCGTCATTTTCGATATCATTTCCTTTATCAGGAGGATTATTTCTGTTTTTTACTTCAAGAATTTTGTCAGTATATTCTTGTGAGTTTGCAGATTTTATTTATTGTTCAAGATATTATTATTTGTTTGATTTCGAGTTATCCTCCTATTGGAAAAATCGTGGACTGTCGTTTCTCCTTTAGATTGTGACCCCATTATTCTTGTTCCTCTTCTAATGAGTTCAAAATTAAATCTGTATTTTGCTCCAACGGGTTGTCATGAATTGAAGAATCTTCAATCTCTTCATCATCTGACATAAAGATTGTAAGCTTCGTCTTCCTTGTCATCTGATTCTTTCAATATTTTAGAGATCGCTTCTGCATCTTTCGGATCATTAGGATTAAGGATTCTATCATGGCTAATTACTATCTTACAGGTGGATTCTTCCAGATTAACAGGATTCCTAGAAAGTGCATTGGCATTAACATTAGTTTTACCAGCCTTATATACTACATCATAATCATATTCCGCCAGTTTTAGTCTCCAGCGGAGTTTTTTCATGTTCGCATTTTGTGCAGTCTTAAATCAAAGTAAAAATCTGTACCTACTCTGTAAATTTTCCATATAGTCTAAAATGTTCAATACAATATATTATATAATAGCTAAAGCTTCTTTCTCATATTTTAATTCGTTATCGATATGGGAAGCGTATGCTATTGGTCGAGCTTTGTTAATTTTTCCTTGTGACAAAATTTCTTCTATTATGATTCCTGAGGCGTCAATAGTCAGTCAATAAAATAAAAGGTTTAGAAAAATATTGCTCTTCGCATAATTTTTCTTTTAATGCTTTAAAAGAATCTTCCTGAATAAATGTCCATTCAAAACATACGTCGTTTTTTAACAAGATTGTCAAAAGTTTGGCTAATCTTGAAGAGTCGAGTATAAATCTTCTGTAATATCCTGCTAATCCGAGAAATTGTTTAATGTTTTTTGGGTCTAGGAAATTGTCTCAAGGATTTTAATTTTTTTGCATCGGATTTGACTCTGTTTTTACTGATTATATATATCCTAAATAAGTCACTTCTGACTTCAAGAATTCACATTTGTCAGATGTAATTTTAAATCGGTCTCGCGAAGTCGTTCGATCAGTAAGTACTTCCGTTCGTGTTCTTCTAGCGGTGTAAATAACAATATCGTCCATATAGACGAATAATTTTTTCCCCTGTAGTCCTGTTAAAACTAAATCCATTAACCGCCGAAAAGTAGCAGGAGCGATTTTTAACCCGAAAGGCATCGTAATGATCGAAAGGAGTTGTAAACTCCTGTTTTATGACTATCCGCAGGATCCATTCTTTTTTGAAACCAAAACTCAAAGAAGATTAAATCGCATACTGAGAAGTATTTCGCCCCACCTAATTGATCTAAAATATCGTTGCTATTAAAAAGGGATTAGGCGGATAAGTATCAACCGATAGTTTTATCATTTAAAGCTCCAGATCCATTCTCCAACGTTTTCTCTTTGCATCTTCTGTTTTCGGCACGATCCAAATAGGTGTGTTATACGGTGATTGAAAGGGTTTTATAATGCCTCTTTCTAGGAGTTCCTCTATTTATTTATTTATCTCTTCCTTATGTATTTGTGGGAATCTATACTACCGAGTATTAATAGGTTGATCATTCGTTGTATCTGGTGTTGTAACACGTTAGTTGCGGTTAACCTTTTTCCGAGGATATGAAATTTGTTTTGACTTTTAGTTACAAGTTTTATTACGATTTCTCTCTCTAAGGTGTTCAAATGTTCCCATCGTAATAAAATTTTAATTTCGTCGAGTTGATTATTTTTAATTTCCCTTATTGCTAAGCACTCGTGCAGAATATCTTCCACGTTTATCGGACTTCGTTTTGAGATTCCTGTTTTATTTTTTTCTTGTGCTTAGGCGTAAATTTCTATCATTCTATCTTTTCTTGGGACTGATTTTGTACAGACGCAAAGATTTTTGAAGATGGAATATTCTCCCTTGATTTATAATTACAATATGTATTTGTATGTTTCGTTAGGAATAATAGAAGAGGTTACGTTTTCGCTATTTTCTTCCATTCCAACACTTCCTAATTCAGAATTTTCGAGAGTGGAGCTCTTTTCTTTTGATTTTTTAAATAATATGGAATTATACCAGGTGTATAAGCTTAAATCTGCTGTTTGCTCATAGATGGCATTAGTGAGCGTACAAAGCTACCCTGGGCACACAACACACTTTTTTTTATGTGTTTGACATCTATCAACATTAACCAGTGCACATCA
>NW_012130066.1:9447705-9449918 GCF_000143395.1 Atta cephalotes | reverse complement strand
TGTGTGTGTGTATTTAAGACTAAATTATTTATCTAATTTCATTAATTTCATTAATACATGAAGAAGAGGGAAAGAAATTTAAGAAAAAAGTTAGGACTAAAAAAGGGTTGAATGGGGAAGAAAAACGGGTAATAGCTTCTCGTGGTTGTTCGATATTGCATTTCTCATTCGATTGGGATCTGTATTTTCGAGATTTATAGTGAAGGTGTTCGAGGGAAGGGAATCGGTGGAAATTGCAAAAGTAAGTTCAAGGATCGATGATTGCTGTAGTGATAATAACGAGGATAAGAAGGGGGAACTTTATCTATAAACGCTTGACGAATCAGCGGGAGAAGGAGGGGGAATGCCAGGAAATATTCGTTGTGTTAACTGTGACGAGATTGATTCAGGGGAAGGAGAACAGGGGCAGGAAGACTTCCGATGATTGGATGAATATCATTGTTTTTATCATTATTATTATTATTATTATTATTATTATTATTATTATTATTAGCTCAACCATTATGGTTATTAATACTCGTTATCTAAATTATTAGCGTTATCAATAATATTATTGTTATTATTGTTATTGTTGTTCGAGATATTATTTAAATTATTGAGGTATGCTTGATAGGCTTTGTCTAGGGGCCGACGGGCCTCCCTGAGACATTGAGTTTGTAGCCGTTTATTCGGTTGGAAAAGGCGTGTACGTGGCCGATCACTCACTACGATTTTTAAATACAAAAATGTTTTATGCATTAATGTTATAACTTTGAAATGTGTAACTACACAGAGCTGTACAGAGCTATACAGAATTGATGTTTTCTGTCTCGCGATGTCGCGATTTATATAGAAGGTAGTTCTTTGGTAGGATATGTCTGGGAAATCGAGGAGTTATAGGATTTTTTTTTCCTACCATTTGGTATGATAACAATTTTAACTAGTCATTGGAAAATTGCCTTTAAATTGACTCCGCGTTGTAAGTTCTGATTTTCTTCTGTTCTTATTGGTGGATTTTGTAACGAGGAGGAAAATGTGTTGTGAATTACCGGTTTTTTTTCCTCCAATGTTTTTCCTCTCAAAACATTGAATTGTTAACTGTTGTGAGATAACTCACAAAGTTAGAGTGACAACTCAAGCTAAAATTATATAAATGATTAAAATATCATATGTATAAAATTTGAAAATTAATAATCATCTCACCTCACACAGTCGACAGCTCAACACTAAACAGTAAATGCAACATGTACATTGTTAATAAATTAAAAATTATCGTCAAAATTTTAAAAGATTAACTGAGAGAACTATTTGTGTCTTGTCATTTCGACCGTCGGTTGAAAAATGATTGCTGAACAAGTAACATAGCGTTAATTTGAAGATAATCGAACTATAATTTATGATAATACATGTATTATATTACGAACAACTTATAGTTTATTAAGAATCTCAGAGTGAGCATGATTTAAAGCAACGATATCGTGTTATAAATTTAGCCCATTAGTTTGTCGATTAATGTACATCATCTCCGATATCAATCGTTTATTATAATAATTCTTCTAGCTTGAGTTGTCATTGCCTCAGCTTTCTAACTTTGCGAGTATGTGACTTACCTTGCAACAATTAACGGTTCAATTTTTTGAGAGGAAAAATGTTGAAGATTTAATTTAATAATGCAATAATCCAACTGTTGAGTTAGGAGGGAAAGATTGCTGATGAAGACTCAAACCATGAGTGGAAATGTTCAAAGTCAAAGTTTATATATTTAATATTAAGAATTGCGCTAATTTATAATTAGCTCCTACTCGCTTGTACTATATGTTATATATTTCTAAATTTGTAAATAAATAATGAATATTAATCTAATGATATGTATCATTTGTACAAAAGATTTGATATTTTTCTTCCAAATAAGGTAGTGGATATTTAATCACAATTCATTCTCAAAGACATTTTCTTGTCCAGCTAAAGTAGTGGTTATTTCTCCTTCAAAACATTATACAAAACATTATCACAAAATTGAGTTACCTTCTCAATTTAAGTGTTATTACAGAAAATTAGAGAATTAACCGTATAAAATGAAAAAATATAAATTAAATATAGATTAAATATAGATTAAATACAGATTAATAGAATGGTTCAATTGAAATAAAATGCTAGTGTTACTATCCAATTATATCGAGCGATTTCAACGTCTTACATTTAATATTGGGAGTACAAATTAGTTCGGTCCGTTT
>NW_012130066.1:9443528-9447287 GCF_000143395.1 Atta cephalotes | reverse complement strand
CATACAAAAACCTTGATTTTTACTGTGTTTGAAACGTCGAATTTTGTGTTAACCAAACAGCATTTGAGGGAAGTTTTGATTTTCTGCTTTAATTGGAAAAAAAGTGCGGTTGATGCCTATCGAATGCTTGTCGAAGTTTATGGTGACACTGCTCCAACTGATAAATCATGTAGGGAATGATTTCGACGTTTCCAGGATGGAGATTTCAGCATTGAAAACAAGCCTCGCTCTGGACAGCCAAAAAAATTCGAAGACAAAGAATTAGAGGCATTACTCGAAGAAGATCAGAGTCAAACGCAAGAAGAGCTTGCAAAATTATTGAGAGGTAATAACAAGTTTTTGTACGATTGAGAACCATGGGAATGATTCAAAAACAAGGAAATTGGGTGTCTTATGAACTGAAACCGAGAGATGTTGAAAGGCGATTTTTCACTTGCGAACAGCTGATTCAAAGACAACAGAGAAAAGATTTTTTGCATTAGATTATGACTGGAGATGAGAAGTGGATATTCTACGACAACTCCAAGAAGAAAAAATACTACGCTAAGCCCGGTCAATCGTTGCCATCGACCTCAACATCAACACCATGACCAAACATTCATGGTTCGAAAATCATGCTCTGTATTTAGTGGGACCAAAAGGGTCTTATTTACTATGAGCTGGTGAAACCTGGCGATTCCATTACGGGCGATTGGTATCGGCTGCAATTGATTCGTTTGAGCCGAGCATTGCGAGAAAAACGGCCAGAATACGAGCAAAGACATGATAAAGTTATTCTTCTTCATGATAACACTCGGCCTCATGTCGCTAAAGTCGTAAAAAAATATTTGGAAACGCTCAAATGGGATGTTTTACCGCACCCGCCGTATTCTCCGGACATTGCTCCTTCTGATTACTGGTTGTTCCGAAGAATGCAGCATGATTTGGCAAGTCACCGGTTCACTCCTTTCGCAGAAATCGAAAATTGGCTCCAAAATTTGATCGTCTCCAAAGATGAATCATTTTTTTGAGATGGAATTCAAAAATTGCGAGATAGGAAAAAATAGTAGGCAGCGATGGACAATATTTTAATTGATCTGTTCATTCATTTTATTTTGAAATAAATGCACAAAAAGACGGACGGAACTAATTTGTACTCCCAATATTATAATTAACATATATTTGTAACAAAGAAAGAAGACAAGCATCGGATATGTGTATTTACATTTTTAAAAATTTATTTCATAATGTAGAACTATTTTGTAATATGAGAATCTGACTTTTATTGTAACATTATTATTTTAACATTGAAAATGGTCCGATCAACATCAAAACGTATTTTTTATTAATTTTTAAATTATTTAATATTTAAATTATTATATTTTCAAATATAAGTAAATCACGCGCTACGAGCGAGTTAAAATTAATAACATTTAATATTTAAAAATATATTAGAATTTTCGTCACCATAAAAGTTGTTAACAAGTAATACCGGTAGATCATCTGTTCCTACCATAGGAAGTTACAATAGTGACGAATCGAATAACATTCGCCTTTTTAGACTAATAATAATAATAATCTACTCGGAACGGAGTTGTTGGATTAAATATTTGAACCAAGTGCTGAATAGACGAACTTTATCCCGAGGAACAGAAGAAGTAAATAGATTAAGAATTATAATTGAAACAGCAGTTGTCTGTAACAAATAACACATGTGACTCTAAACTATTAAGCATTCGGTAAATGGTTGATGACGAAAATTTTTTTAGACACATGTCCCAGTATCCCATTTCATAACCGATACCCTTAATCCTAATCCTAGATTAGATCAGTAACATACGAGGTCTGCACGCGGCACTACTAACTAGCGAATATAAAAAAAAGATTCTTCGCGAATAATTAGTCAGTAAAAACTCAGCTACAAAACGTCACTCTGCTGATCTGCTATCAGTCAAAATTCAACCAAGAACTTTTGCTGATCCGCTAAAGTCCAGTAGAATTTCAAATATCAATTATGACATTCTACCAGCCCGTGATCAATTCTATCAATCAACTTTAATTGTGATCCGCGACACGATCGAGTTACTCCAGTGTCTCTAAATTACTTAAGTAATGTCCACAGGACATTCAGTCAGCCACCTACAGTCAAAGACCACTGAGATCGGACTTCCAGCAGTCATTCTCGAAAAGCCGAAACTTGCAGAGTAGCAGTAAATCCCTCCTTTCAATTACTTACTTCAGGAACCTAATTAGATCATTCTCTAGAAAAAATCTTAAACAATCCCCCTTTCAGTCTCTGCACTCTTAATTTTTTCGCTTGCACAGCTCATCTATCTTCCTTATCCTCCCACATTCATCGATTTCTTCAATAAAATCTGTATCCTTTATTTAGAAGTCCGCCTAATCCGCAAACTTCACTCTCTCATTATCTGCCTTCCTTTTTTCTACGCAGAGCCTGACGATAAAACATTTTTGTATTTAAAAATTGTAGTAAGTGATTGGCCATGTACCCGTCTTTCCCGCGCGGCTAAATGCCTACGCACTGACCGCTGCAGGGAGATCCGTCATATTCTAGACAAGACCTATTAAGCATACATCAATAATATAATATAAATAGTAATAATAATAATAACAATAATAATAATAATAATAACAATAATAATAATAATAACAATAATAGATTAGGTAACGATAATATTAATAACAATACATACAATAGTCGAGCTAATAATAACAATAATAATAATAATAACGACAATAGTATTCATCCAGTACTCTTCCTCTCGATCTCTTTCCCTACGAATCAATCTCATCACAGTTAACACAACAAATATTTCCATGCGCGCGCGCGTGTGTGTGTGTACTTTGTTAAAATAAATTGCTCGTAATATCTTTTATTACTCCCTCATATTAATATCTAGCATAGTTCGCGCACGATCATGTCCCTGGTTAAAGGGATTAAATTCCTTGATCCAAAATATAAAATCCACGATCGCACGATTCTTGAAACTGAGTCATAGTGAGACGTTGACTTACGTTTCGAAATCACCTGAATGCGTTTGACTCGCTTCATTCCCTTCCACGCGTGCGAGACAAAGCGTCTGCTCTAATGTCCTTCCATATTCCATCCTTCTTATTCCCTCTTTTTCTAAACCTATCTTCGGAGTTTGGATGTAACAAAATCATACTCATCTTTTATTCATGTGATACATATCATTAGGTTTAGCTAAATTTGTGATATAATGATTTTTATGTAATAATTTTTAAATGGGAATATAACTATTATATTGCGTTGGAATAAAGAGACCATCGATGAAAATATTACTGAAGAAATGGGATTTAACTTGCGCCAATTGTTGATATCAAATCTTTCATAAAAGTGACACATCACTACAATTAACTAAATTAAACATCCTATCACATTGTCTTATAATAGTAATATAAAAATATAAAAATATTATATACAAAAGACTGGTTTCACCAACTCGATTAAACCGAATCGATGATTAACCATCAATCATAAGCGATCATTTCTACTGAACAGCAAACGCGATTAATTATTATAGTTCCACGGTTCAATTAAATAATTAGCGTTGGTGAAACCGGTTCAAATGATTTTTTAAAGCACGCACTCTTAGCGCTTTTTTTACCTTTTTTAAAAGGTAAATTTGTATAAAGTTATTATTATTTTGTTTTTGGAAACATATACAAAGTAGTTTTTTTCAACTCATATTAGGTGTAGTAAAAAGAAATCCATTATTTTTCCATTCAATTTCATGC
>NW_012130066.1:9411290-9441673 GCF_000143395.1 Atta cephalotes | reverse complement strand
ACACACACACACACACACACACACACACACACACACACACACACACACACACACACACACACACACACACACACACACACACACACACACACACACACACACACACACACACACACACACACACACACACACACACACATCCCTCTCCTCCCCCCCCACACAATACACACAATATACTGTTTCTACATTTAATAGTCATCTTTCGGCACATAAATATGCAATCGATTTTATTTTAAAGGATATATAGTTTAAAAAACGCTTATATTTCAATAATCAATAATAAATCATGATTTTCATAATTTTCCCTAGGTATAGTGATTAATTGTTATTTTATGCTTTTAGATCCCACAAAGAATTTCTAATTATTAACTTTGATTCTAATTATTAACTTTTTGATCCAAAAATGGCCAAATATCCTTTGAGCGTTCTTTTTCAATGTTTAACGTTCAAAATTTAGGGTTTTTTTTTGTAAAAGTACTAATTTCATCCGACTCTCTCCTCTGCCAGTTAGAGCCTTTTGTTGGCAATATTACTTACATCTTTCAGTTTTAGACAATTTCTTTTGCACAATCAATATTTTAGAATATCGATATCAATATAGAAACAAGATTTTTAGCCAGATGTATAAGCTTAAATCCGTTGTTTTTTAATCAGAAAAACATATTTTTTTTCCTAGGAAGCAAAAACAAATTTATTCAAAGTACTTGCCCTCACTATACATTTTTCGGACAATTTGTGTATACCACGCCAAAAAAATTCCTCATCTTTCGAGGCAAACCAATCATCTCTCCCAGAGTGTCTCCAAGTTTTGGACCATTGTTGACGTGTGCGTTGTCATGGAAGATATATTGATAAAAATGATTGCGACCTCGATGTTGAATTAAGATGAAAATTAGATGTAGAAGTTTAATATTTAAGTCTATTCGACTTTTGAAATCTTACATGATTTGAGTTTAGATCGGCGTGAGCTAGATTGGTTTCTATCTATAAGATTCTATCTATAAGATTTAATAAAATCAGCTTGTCATCTCTTTTCCGATAATGCAGCCTTTTTTCACGCAGAGCACGGTGCAATTTGATCAATTATTGGTGGTAGCGGTGAACATTAAACAGTTTCATCAGGTTTCACATAGGGTAACTCCGGTAACATAGATACATACGGTAACTCCGGTATAATCGCTGCATCTATCAAAGTATTATTTACTATGTTTAAAATAAACTATGTTAAAATAAATAAACTATATCGATAAAAACTTTGTACTGTCTACTATTATGAAAAAAATATTAGAAATGAAAATAGATATTAGAAATATTGATAATATATTCTTGAGGCTTCCACGGATGCTTTCTATATAAAGATTATGTTTCGCGAGTTTTCTCCATGTCCAGATTCATTCTTGGAATGGAGAACTAACGTTTCGTGAGCCTTGCAGTCCACTTCATCAGGACGAGGAGCAACCTGATAAATCCTCCTAGTATAAATCCGTGAAACAGAAATCCGTGAAATATAAATCTTTAATACGAAATATTAATATTTTGTATTGAATAATAGCCTTTTTTAAATCCTTGTATTATTACCATATGTCCTATAGAGGTGGGATATATAACTACTTATAGGAGAAGGGGGGAGGGGTATGTATGGCTCATAAAAAAATTTACAAATAATGCATATAAATAAGACGTAAAATGATACAATAACTTATAAAATTTATAAAGTTTTATTAAGGAATAAGAATGATAAATATGTATATGAAGTAATAAATAATAATTACAATCTTCCCAAATGTATTATAAGTGTTATGAGATACATATTTCATGTAATGTGTTTATTGCATTTAGTGCACTGAATTCAATTTATGCACTTTGTATGCTTTCGGCATAAATCCAGCCCGTTAGATCTATATATCCCAAACAAGTGGGATATACAAGACAACAAACTAAACAAAGAATACAAGAGCAAAATACTTGTATTTTGTTATACAACATGCTTTACTATTTTTCTACACTCACGAAATACCACTAAGTCTTTTGCACGTCCTAAACTAATCATTTTATGCAGATTATAATTTATGATGGCGTTACTTAACACAGTGACAAATCGATTCAACTCACAATAATTTCATTAATATTAATAATAAGAAATCGAAATCATAACATAATACTAATATAACATAAAGGCATGTAACACAGTAGTTGCGGGAAGATTACCTCCATGCCTTTTATTTTTTCTGACTTCTGCGGCGTAAATACCAGCGCGGTATATTTTGTCAGAATTATCCTAATTTTAAAATATAGGGGTCTGAATATGTTTGATCAAAAAATTCTTCCAGATTCATATTTAGCGATAAAAAAAATAAAGAAAACCGAATTTCAAAAAAATCGAGGAGGGAGAATTGTCTAAAAATTTATCATATCTTTTGTCACATATCAGATTTGATGGAATCGTCGCGAGAACGAGGGACGTGAAACGTTGGGCTCCGCGGGCTGCGAAAACATTCTTATTGCTCACGCGTACGATAAGGAAAGGAAAAATCGAGCGGTAAACTGGGATTATTGTTTATAAGGAGCTGCTTTCATGCGACAGAGAATGCTCGCGAAGAAATAAAGAGGGAAATTTAAAATAAAATGATATATTTATTCAACACGATTAGGGGCACTTTCATTGAGTCAAAAAAAAAACAAGAAACAATGCAAAAAGATTGAGATCAGGGCTTTGACGGAAACGGCACTCTCACAATGTGTGTTATAGCCTCGGCTTTGATAATTCGCGGAAGAACTCAGAAGGCAGAGCGCGACAGCGACTAGTCTGGATGGTTCACTGCTATTTATTTTTAAGGCTCTAACCTTCTTAAATCCTTCCAAATCTTACAAAAGACTTTCTTATGGTTGTCATTAAATTCTTCTGGCAATGCTGTTTGTACAATGTGTACCGAAGCTATGACCAAGAAGCTATTTTCCGTCAACAGTCAATGCTTAAATTCTCATCGTGTTTATGTAGAAACTAGGATTCAATAAATGGAAAAATGCTATGACGACATTTAATATTCACAAAAAAGTGAGTAACATCATAATTTCACAGTAAAGTTAATAAATTTAAAAAACAGAAAGGGCCTAAGATTAATCGTTATAAATTAAAATTTGAAACTGTTAATAAATAAAAATGTTAAAATATAAAACTTTAATTTGCCGGTAATAAACAAAACAAAACCAAACGTTTCGATTACTGTTGGATCATTATCAAACAAACAAAATAACAGTGAAAATATTACATAGATAAGATATATAAAAATTATAATTCGCTCGATCGCAGTATTAATTATCAATTTCGTTCAATATAAAATAAATGTTATAAGAATGTTGTAATGATAATCATGTATTCCTCTGGTTTGTGTATGAAGATTATAGATAAACATTTGTCTCTGTTAAAAAATACAAATATAAATGTAAAATATAAATGTAAAAATATAATAAGATAAATAATCAAATCTAATAAGAGAAATACAAACTAAGAAGCAAGGAATAAAAATCAAAATAAAAAAGTAATCTAATATTATGAGAAATGTAAATGTAGAAATGTGAATTAAAATCATTAATACGAATTGAAATTGTGTGATATATGTACATATATATATTATAAATTGTATATATTTAATTTAATAGCAGCTGAATCAAATGAGAATAAATACTTTGATTGTATGTCAATATAATATAAACATCGTCTATTTTTAGACAATGTGATGAGATTGAAAATATAATCATTACTCTAAGCTCACAGACAATAAAATCCACGTACCAAGATAAGAAGGTTGAAATAGTAAATTAGAAAGGAAGGGGAACATAAAAGAGAAAAAAGATAGAAAAAAATAGAAGGAAGAGAAAGTGGGGAGAGGAGAAGTAAAAAGAGAAAGAATGCAGTTAAGAAGGAGAAAGAGATTGAATGATCTGTAAGTAAGTTTCAGGTAACAATTCAGTATCATTCTTTTTATTAAGATCTTGTTTCTTTTAATATGAATCATTTCAGACACTAATCTCTTGTTATACGAAGATTTACAATTTAAAATTTTCATTTCATTCCATCTAAAATTGTGACGATCAAAATCGATGACGATGATCAGTTATAATAGAAGAGAGTGAGTGTTTATGATATCTGCAATTAAGCTTAACTCACATGGCCCCCATGGGATTCGTGACTTCGGAATCCTAGGATTCGGAATCCCACGGAGTCCTTTGGAGTTCCGTCCGATCAGCGCGTCACGGCCGAGACTCCCAGTGCGCTCGCGGGATATCTCAACAAGCAACTCATTGGTTGGAATGAGCGACTATCCACGCTCTACCAGCTATGCAGGCTGGTTCCCGAGCATGTAGCATAGCTCACTCGTCGGAGCCAGAGACCCCTAATCAGCATAGCTATCAACAACTATTCCCGCGAATCCTACCCATGATTGGATGAGGACAATTGTTCAGTTCTCGCGATATCGATCTCGATCATCGGATCTTCGTAGCTACTCTCTTAGCTTGCGTCGCCTGTACGCGCGATACTGATCGGCCAGCGCTTCGGAAGTCGCCGGGACGCTTCACAGGAATCGCTCAGCAACCCGAACCTGAACCTAACTCCGAGGCAGGACGCCAAGCTTTCAATCTGATCAGCCTCTTCCCTGCGAAAGCTAAAATGTATTGGCTTATCCTGAAGCAATCAAATAAATAGATCACCTCATGTCTCATATCGGAACAAGCCTTATGTGAGGTGCTGGTAAAACTCGAACAGTAAGTCACGAATCGAAACGCACAAGGCATTTGACCATCGACAGATCAGTTTAAGAGAACCAGTATTCTTCTTAATATCAAAGATATGTTCGTGTAATCTCGTACTTAATTTTCTTTTTGTCTGATCAACATAGCTTGCCTCACAATCGTCACAAGAAATCTTATTGTATAAACTATTTCTGGTTAGATAGAAAATCTGGTTTATCTTTTCTTCTTTTAATAAGACTTTTTAATGTGTTAGGGATGGAAAAGGCTAGTTTACAATGGAATATGCTAAAAATGAGAAGGAAACTTTTGGAAATATATTTGACGTAAGGAACGTAAAATATTTGTCTTTTACATGTAATGTTCATTATTATTATGTTATGGAACTTTAATCTTTGTAGAGAAAATAAATAAGAAAGAATAACAATTATTTAAAAAAATATGAATAGCATTTATCAAATTTTTTTGTTGGAATCGTGAATGTGATAAGAGGATCATTTTCTATGAAGCTGATAATAAATTTGATTACTTATCTTATTACAGTTTTACATTATATTTGTACTTTTTAACAGAAATAAATATGCTTGTTTATAATTTACAAACCAGAGAAATACATGGTTATCGATTATAACATTCTTATAACATTTATTTCATTTGAGCGAGATTAACAATTAATACTGCGATCGAGAATGAATTATAATTATATTTTATTTTAATTATAATTATATTTTAACTAGATGACATGTTTATTTATTAACGATTTCAAGGCTTCACGTGTAGGAAATGTTAAGAAAAATATTTAGCATAGTAAACACATTAGCTCAACAAAGATTAGCTCTACGAGGAAACGATAACGATGAGTGCTCTAATTTATACAGAACATTAAAAATGCAAGTAGAAGACGTCTCAGAACTTAATTCGTGGTTGAATCGAACAATTTTAATCAGTGGTTATCTCATGATAATAAATGGGATTCTTGAAATTCTTGCAAATAAAATAGTATGATACAATCTTGATACAATAAAATCGGCAACATACTTTGCAATAAGCATAGATGAGATATCGGATTTTCAAGATTGGAACAAGTATCTGTTTGCATTAGAATAATTCTTGATGATTTAATTACGTGTATTAGGGAGATTTTCACATTATCTCATAGGCAATCAAAGTGATTGCTGAATCGATATCTAGTGATCTTGAGTTTTATTACTCGTATTTCTCCGTACTGAATTCGCTTTTGGTTCAAGAGAGATTCAGCCGTATTTGCTTTTTTGGCATTTGGCGTTAGAATCTCTGTTAAATCTTTTCGCAACCTTGATTCCTGATTATAGGCATCACGATATTTCTAATTATCTATTAATCATTTATAACATTTGAGTTAATTAATAATTTTTTTATTATTGTTTTATTATTATTTTATTATTGTATTCTATTATTGTATTAAGGGTTATTTGAAACAACTCTATCTCAGATAGGTGGTGGCACATCTCGAGTTTGCTCATAAGCATTTTGCAATTATCAGTTTCCTAATTACTTATCGTTTTGGGGTCTTATTAATTATCCTGCTCGTGCAGGCGCATTATAGTTAGTATCGGTATCATGCGATAAGCGTGATATCGCCCTTTTGGCCTCGCAGCCCGCGTCACATATCGAGCATATATCAGTCGCTATAGCAATTTCGATTTTGTGACCGATATCGAGATTATAATTGCTATAGCAACGATACTTACGTGATTAGTGACTTTCGTTGTTATTACATCTTTCTGACATTACATTTTTTTCTTAACATATTTTTTTCGCTTTTAAACTACTTTAAACTACTTTAACTACTTTAAACTACTTTAAATAAATAAAAAACAATTTATAACAATATATAACAATTTCTTTAAAACTTTTTTTTCTTAGTTTTTATTAGTAAGGGTATTCCTTATTTTATTCCAATTTATATTATTTATAAATCATTTAAATTTGTTTTAGGACTTGATGATAAACATTGAAAAGTTTGCAAAAGTCTCAAAGAATTATGAAAAAGCTGTTCTGCAGAAATATATGAATCGCTATGGGATGTTCATTTCAACTATTGCGATTTCTTTTGTAATGGCAGGAATTACTGTCATTTGTGCTCCAATGTTTTTACCTTTGGAATTTCCCTTAGATGTGTGGTATCCATTTTCAACAAAACCGCCACTTCTAAAATTTATTCTTTACTTTATGCAAATATTTGCAATTATACATACTGTCTTCTGTATTGGTGTGGACGTCATGATTGCTGTTATCCTATTTTATTCTTCAGCTAAACTTGAAATATTGGCTTTTGAGATACAGCAAACTACTAATGAAATTTATTTAATATCATGTATCAAAAAACATCAAGAAATAACAAAGTAAGTGTAAAAATATGATAAATTTTAGACATTTTAGAAAGCAAATTCACTTTTACTAATTATTCTCAATTTTAAGACCTCAATAAACACATATTAGTATACTATGAGTTTATTAAACGTAAGTATAACATATACATTAAAATATAAATATAATATATACATTAAAAAATATTTTATGAAACAGAATTTTATCTACTTTTATAATACGTATAATAATAGTATAATTTTCAAATTAAATATATATGATTTTTAATATGTTAAAATTTACGAAAAATCCTTTAAATAACGTATTAAGACCCGGTTGCACTAACGTTACTTTGACTTTAAGCAAGACTTAAAACTCTCTCCGTCTCGTTTTAGAGAAAAAGAGACAGAGACATAGAGAGTTTTAAACTTTGCTTAAAGTAACGTTGGTGCAATCGGCCAAAAAATTATTAATTCACTTAAATAAATTCACTTAAATAATTCATATCTGAATTTATTATCCAAGTATGATATACCTTGTAAATATGTTAATAAAAGATCATATTTCAAATAAGAATAAGAAAGTATAATACTTACACACGCGCGCGCGCGCGCGCGCGCGCGCACACACACACACACACACACACACACACACACACACACACACACACACACACACACACACACACACACACACACACACACATGTATATATACATATATATAATATTATATATATCCTTTAAATTTTATCAATAAGATTTTATCAACTTACAATTCCAATCTTCAGGCTCCGGATCGGGCTCATACGACCAGAGACCGAATAATTACACCAAAAAGAATCAGTTTGCTCCCATATATCTTATATTCTCTTCTCGATCCCACCAACCTAACCATCTTTCTGCGCAAATTATCTGTGCATTAGAAAGATTCATGAATCCTCTTATGCAAATATAGCTACGATGTGTCTCCTGAAAAAATGGATTACAAAGTAAATTTAAAAAGTATTATAAAAAGTGAATTAGAAAAAGATAATTAGAATATACTTTATGTATAATTATATATTTTATGTTATACACTATTATTTTTTATATATTGTTATATATTTTTTATTTATATTATTTTTTCATCTTAAGGCGGCAGCCATGGCAGTGGCGGCGACGACGGCGATGGCGGCGGCGGCGGTGGTGATGGTGACGGTGGCGATAACGGCAATAGTCCCAATGATACGTGACATCATAACGTGGCGGCATGTATCATTGGTACTGGTGTTTATGTAAACATCGATAGCGGGACCTTTCCCGCTCCGTTCCCTTCCTCTGCGCCTACAAATCCCCCGCGCCTTTCTCACCTATCATTGAGTTAGAACCCGTTATATTATACTACTTGTATAGTAATGTGCAGGATTGAGATCGTAACTCGCGACACAAATTTCATGGAAATTTTCAAAAATATCGGTTAATAACAAGACATCGGTTTTCAAGTACAGATCATTGTACTCACCGAGCATTCGGATGGAGAATCGCTGCGTACGTTCGGCGTGAGCGTAATCGCTCTCGAATACGGTATCGTTAACGAATTGTAAAATGATTCACGCGATGGTAGGCGCGTTTCATGCAATTTTTCGACAATCAACATACGGAAGGATTTTTACGAGTCAGTAATTCAAATTCATCGTCCGATAGCATTGAAAATTTGGAACGTATAATTTTTAATTTAGTTTTATCGAGATACGACGCCAATTTTTCTAAACTCGTATTGAAAAATTTTAATCTGTAAAACGTATTTCCACACAATTTTTCTGAAAATTATTTTCATTTTTCTTTGGTGCTATCGACATGTTTTGTGAAGAAAATATTTTTTTTTGGTTATCGGTCACACATCTTGTCCTTCGTATGCGATAGCAATTTCCTTAATTATAAAGTGCGCATCGTACTTCGATAAATTATGAAAAACGACCAGAATATATAATGAATTTTTATAATTTAAATCACTATTTGAATGCGCTGGATCACGGTATCTATTGATGAGATGGCAATGATCGCGTATCTGTGTGCCGTCCGGCGCGAACGATTTTTAGCAAATGTGACAACGCGTCGCGCTACGGTACACCTCCCATTGTTCTTTCGACATTGTTTCGACAGCGTTTCCATGCACGTTAGCGGATACGATAGTTTCTACACAATGCAACGCAAGCACGAGCAACGCACGTAGTAGCCTATACCTCATATCTCGTGCTACTGATACGTGTACGATCCATCTTCCTTCTCAGGTTTCGTCTTCTACAGAACATATTCCAAGTCGGCGCATCACATCGTGCTGTTATATGAAACACTCCATCAGAGCAGCGATTTGGTCGCACTGCTCCAGTAGTTCCCGTTCCACTATTTGTGATTTTCCATGATTTTTTTCAGTTTTTAGATCATGTCGCACTCTTCCATGAAGCACTTGCACGTGACTCGTTGACATGCGCATCATCGCGATGTATCTAATATATCATAACGTTCTAGCACCTTGTCATTATGTTTATTTGCGAAAATGCACTGTTCATATTCTAAGCATTGAACGTCGCATCAAAAATCGAACATCGTATCAAAAAATAATTTTAGTGCAGGGTTATTATCGCGAATCATGAAACTCCATCCATATGTTGTCAATAATCAGCAGTTCGACGCATTTTTCATTACTCGCGGGAATTTTAATGCACTTACATCAACGTTGGCTCTTGTCTGCGATTTTCTTGGCTCAATAATAATTGTCCTTTATTACATTTTTATTTCCACCAATGTCTCTTTTCATATTCATTATCCTCGTAACATTCGTCATATTGAGGGTACACTTTCTGTCACGCAAGTGAAGACCAGTCAGAAACGGGCTTTCTGATAATTATTCCATGTTTCTCATGTTACGTATATCTAATTCTCGATAGTAAGAACTGCACCGGCGATATTTGTACACCTATTGTCTCTTTTTTGCGGATTACTGAGAACATACAGCACATCATCTACATTATAATCTTCATTGTCTGTACGGTCCTCCATCATTATTCGTTCCATTACTTATTGGGCTCCATGTTTCATTCACTATTCGCTATAAAATTATATTTTTTCAATTTGTGCAGATTGGGCACTTGTTGCCCACGGAAATACAGTATACATTCAAGATCATTCAGCAATTCGTGCAAGATCGACCGCCTAACGCATTAATATAATTGATGTCATGCTTCCTTACATTCCCACAATCTCAATGTCAGCTAAACGGATCATGCATGCTGCACATACAGTTAACGTACCACCTGCTGTATAGTAATGGATCATGCAGTGTTTCATACGACTTCAATGCACGGATTTCCGGAGATGTCACAAATTTTTCTATACGATTTCGTACCAGCTCAAGTCACTAGCAGTATCGTCGGATAGCACTTCTTTGTCGGATGAATCTTCATTCATTATCTCCTTAAAGTCTACTTCCAAGTCTTCTTCCATTTCTATTATAACCATCTCGTTTATAATATACTCGAGTTGTTGCCAGTCTGCGTTTTCAATATTCTCGACTATGTCGGCTATATCCTCGACGTATGATGGTTAATTATACTTTTCGCTGCTCTTATTGCGATCAATTCGACAGCTTGTCAAGGCACCAACTGAAGTGTCGAGCATTTATGACCTATTATATATTTTGTTACGTCCAGTGGTTCTCACAATTTTTCCGTTCCATAAAAATTTCGGCAAAAATAGTCGTTAGGATAAAGCGCGAACATAAAACTCGAACGTAAATGATTATCAATAGCGAGCGTGACAATATTCAAGAAATGTGTCATTAGAAACCTTCCCAACGATATTTAGAAATATCATAAGCAAAAACATTGATCCTCAGAATTACCAGATCCACGGCAATAAAATTTACGACACAAGTTACAAACCATGTAGAAAAAATCCTATTTAAACACGATCGGTTCAGTAAATACAAAATCTAAATGTGGATCATGGATCCTGTATAGATAAAAACAAAACTCATATTTCCAAATGCGTAAAAGCAAATTGAAAGGTGTTTTCTCGTCAAAAACAGAAAGTTGATAAAATAAATGTAGAATCGTAAAGCGTAGCTTTTAATTTTTTAGATTTTGGATCATAAAATTTAAGTAAATACTGTTAAGACGAGAGAACGCATATTCAAGTAAAGAGAAATAAACGAAAAAGAGATGCGTTCGATTCGGAGTATTCGCCTTTGTGGATACCAGCACATGCTTTCCACATTTACCGCAGAAGAGTCATGTTTTTTGTTTAACAGCCGAAACATCGGCGCTTCTCTCTAACACGTCTCGACATGTTACAGACATATAAACAGTGTATATAAACAGTGTACAAATCCTTTTTTTATTCAATCGTAAATTTTAGTTACGAGTGATAAGACATGGATAAAAGAATATATACGTCGAAAATCGAGATGTCGAGTGCAAGATATATCTTGTCATCAGGTTCGCCAAGTTCATCACCATCGAAGGAAAAAGTGAAATATTGGGAATGTCCTGGCGAAAAAGTAAAAGTTACCAACGTGTTCGTCAACATTATCAATGCCATCAAAATATAAGACAGGAGGTATTGCATTTAGAGTGACCATTTTATTCTTTTCTAAAAGCGAATAATAATCAAAAAGTTCTCTTTTTTTCAGAAAGCGGTGCTAGCGATGTCCGAGCCATCGATCACATTCGAACGCCGACCGCGAAAAAAAATATAATAAAATGAGAAAAATCAGTGAATAAAAAAAATTCGTTCGCATTGTTATATATATGTTTTTTACTATTCGTCCATTGTATCCTTTGCACCGATGCGCTAGTAAAAAAGAAAAAAGAAAAAAAACACAACGTATTGTGAAAACTAAGTCATAAAAACAAGAAAAAGGAAAAAAAGGATATCGTACTCTATCGTCGCGATCTTTCTTTTTCTAACATGCGCATTATTATTACCCGCATTTTTACAGTATGTAGAGTTCTATAATTTATAAGCTGCAAATTTATTTATGATATTAAATGTTTCATTTCTGCCATAAGTATCCTATGCAGCGCAAAGTAAACGTGTCCAGCATTGCTATGACAATGGATTGCTATGACAATGCTTCTCGGCGTCAGTCTTTGCTGAGTCTTATCTGCGCGACTAGTATAACATTTGAGTGGACGTTATCGATTGAGCGTAGAATTTAATTGGGTCGTTATTGAGATCTAATAATCTCAATTCCTCACAACTCGCGGTCTCGTGTAAAAAGTAGCCATAGTAGTATCGTTGCGCGTGATTTAGCGCTGAATTTTGTCTGCGTGCGCGAGTATAACTTACGAAAAGCATATATTATGAATAACTTTTTTAATTTATAAACTGCAAAAATATTCTGCCATTTAGTGGCTTACATGGTTAATAATTTGTGTGTGGCTAAGAAAAAAAGACATGGAAAACCACGAGCCTTCGTGTAAAAAAATAAAATTGATTGAGGGGGAGAAAGACGTCGAAGAGGACATCCATATGAAAAGGACGTCGTCTTCCGCGAAATGTCATCGATGATGGGGAGGAGGAGGAGAAAGAAGATGTCGTGTACATGGACATCGCTCAGTCCGTACATCTCGTTTAACAATGTTGATGCAGACGAATGCATCGAATTTATGATGGAGCTCCTCCATCTGCACAACGAGATGAAACTTCTTCACATCCTCGTGGAGGCAGAAGAGAAAAAGGAAGAGGAGGCTGATGAGTAAGCAAAACGAGAAGGAGAGAGAGGAAGAGAAGGAAGAGAAGGAGGAAGAAGAAGAGGAAGAGAAGGAGAAGTAGGAGAAAGAAGAGGAGGAAAAGGAGAAGGGGAAGAGAGGGAGAATAGGAGAGGAAAAGAAGGGCAAGGAAGGGGAAAAAGAAGGGAGAAGGGAGAGAAGGAGGAAGAGGAGGTAAGATTTATTTTATATAATTTATTATAATTATTTTTTAGGCGTTTCCCGCGCCTACGAATACTTTCCGCACTCCACTTCCCTCGCCTAGGAGTATTCCTCGCACTCCGCTTTCCCTTGCCTACGAGTATCTCCCGCGACCCGCTACCCCTCGAATTAACGAGTATCACTTGCGCTCCTCTCAGAGGACCTGGATTAAAACCAGCCTTACTATTCTTGTTCATTATTTTTATTTCCTTAAGTATTGTTATGTATTTATAAAACACTCCATATAAAGAATTATGTAATTTAAATTTATTTGATATTATTAATTTTTAATTGTGATGATAGGATAAGGACATATTTAAAAAAGATTTACTTACCAGACCATTACTTTTGTACAATGTTTTTATAAATTTGTTGATATTTCTCGTATTATCCTTCAAACCGTACACTAGTGCGAATTTGCATCATGAAAGTTTTCAATTTATTAACAGTTGCGCATAAACAATTGCAGCAGCTTATCTTCACATTACCTGTCGCTTCATATGTCAGGCACGAACGTATATATAGCCTTATTCGTGTTAAGTTAATCGAATTTTACAATTCGGAATTTTATAGCGGTGTATTAGCACCTACGTACCACTTTTGCGTGCTAAATTGATGTCTAATTTATTTACGCTATTTTTAGTCAAAGTAAGTATTTTTTTGTATACCAATTGTTATGTATTAACTATTATTAACTATTATTAAATTTTAATTTAATTTTAAATATTATTTTTACAATAAAAGAATGGAAAATAAACTTATGTATTTTTATAGAATAGCTGAAGGAGAATATTACAATTTGCATAGTGAGAGGAGTATATTACATTCGCTTGAGGAAAATTTCTATGGTAATTCTAATAATTGTTGTTCTGATTTGAATAACAAAGAAAAACTTCTTGTTTTCGATGAAAAAATAAGTGAGGAAGAATCAATTAAAAAAAATTTTAGAGATGACAATGTTGGAAATGACAATTTTGTGTGTGATGTGAACTATGAAAACATAACAAAGAGAAAACGGCTTAATGAAAGTGCTGAAATGACGTGCAAGAGAGTAGTGTATATAGGGGGGTTCTGAATCACGGATACAGCTCATCAGGCGGCGGTGGCGTCGCGGTCGCGAGAGGAACTTGTTGGTAGGGGCAGGGGGGAGGGAGGGGGAAGGAATAGGATGAAGGAGTGTGTAGAGAAGAGAAATAAAAATGCAAAATGCTTATCTGATATCCCCATCCCTCGCTACCTTCACCACCTAATCGTCCGCTTTCTGATTCACCTCCTCCATCCACGCAGTCTCTTCAGCTCAAGCGACAATCTCTGTCGCCTTTGCCGCCTCCTCAGCCTCTGCTGCAGTAAAATATATTACACAAAAATGTAATAATTCCTCCTTATCGAGAGTTAAATCGAAAAAATCGATCATGAACTCGATCAATTCGTCATTCGTACAAGATGCGAAATTAATAATCGGGAGGCTCTCGTCCAGTTCATGCTCGACTTCCTCCTCAATTTCGCCGGCCTCCATGAAGGGGACATCTTCCTTACATAATAATATACATATGAAAAATAAACGAATATTTAAACTATACATCTCAGCGTTTGAAATTATTCATTTCTTCGTCTTTGCGATATTTATTCATTTTTTTCTTTCCTATCTTCTTCGGTATCATATTGCATGTGCCGGCAGCATCATCGCGATCGATGATACCATCGCGTCTGACAATATCACTGTGCTCTCTTTAATATTATTATTAGAAAAATATTATTAGAATATAATCGAATAAGTACAAATAGAAATAAAAAATATATATGTGTATGTATATTTTTTGCGTATGAGAATAAATAAAAGCAGTTACATAGGATGCTGCAATGAGAGAAATGATTATAAGTATAGGATGCACATGAGTCGCAACGGGTGGCATAATGTATCAAGAGAAAGATTGCAAATACATGAGATAGATTGCACGTCTGCGGCGCTGCTCAATATCTCAATACACATAACGATAACATTTAATAACCGGATGCTCTATGCACAACAAAGGTAATTGCCTCTTTTTTATGTCGATCTTCTCGCGACAATTCTTTTGATTTACTTCGTTTTATATACACCGTCATAGATAAATCTCAGTCTCGCTATAGCGAAGAATGCTTTTCAACATTAGTCTTGTTCGCGCGCAGATTCATCAGTTGTATGTATTTAAACGGTATGTGTAAAATAAAATTCAGAGAACCCTATAAATTTGAAAAAAATGATAAAGAGGAGGAGGATGTCTCTGTCGGCGAAGATGCTCCCGAAGAGGAGGAGGATGTCGAGCATGAACTAACGAGAGCTTCTCGATTAATTTCGCATCTTGTATGAGTGACGAATTGATCGAGTTCATGTTCGATTTCTTTGATTTAACTGATGAGGAGGAATTATTACACTTTTATGTAATAAATTTTGCTGCGGTGACGGTGCAGTGACTGAGGAGAAGGCAAAGGCGGCAGAGATTGCCGCTTGGACTGAAGAGACGGCGAAGATGGGGGAAGTGGATCAGGAAGGAGACTATTAGGCGACGGAGGTAGCGGGGGATGAGGATATTAGGTAAGCATTTTACTTCTTTTCTCTATTTGTACTTCTTTTCTCTAGAATTTTTACATTTTTATTTTTCTACATTTTTATTTCTTCCTATCTCCCCCCTCCTCCCCACCAATATATTTCTCTCGCGATCGCGCCGCCTGGTGACAGCCAGGCGGCTGAATCCGTGACCAGAACCCTTCCTATATATCTCTTCCTATATATACTCTTCAAGAGTTCGTCTTCGGTGTCTTGGAACTGATTTAAATTCAACTTTACAGACGCGGTCGGCGTTCTAGTGGATCTTACACGTACACACACAGCATCTCCGAAAAATAAAACATGCAATATTACAATTTCTTTACAAGCACTTCAGGTATTGTTTGATGATATATTGAAACAAATACTTTATTAAAAAGAATTATGATGTACACAAACGAATAAATAGCTTGTAAAATTCAACACTTAATATAAGAAAATTACCCTTTCATAAGTCTGTTGATGGAATTGAATTAAATGCATTTCTTGATATACGTTATAGCGCACTTTACAAAGACAATCTATTGAATCTTATTGACATGTAGTCAAAGAAGTCTAGTTGCGGAATTTATCGTGCAACATTTTCCGAGAAAGGATTTAAGCTTTGATTCATTGATCCGCTTCGATAATACTAGAGTGCAGTACAGAATAAAGGACAAATTGACATCGATTAAGGAAATTTGGGACATTTTTTTTACAATATTGTATTATTAATTAGGAGCCCTCCAATAATTGTACAATAGATGAGCAATTATTCTGTTTCCGCGAGAGATGCATTTTTAGAATATATATGAAAAATAAACTGGACAAATATGGCGTAAAAATTTTCATGCTCAATGACGCGGAAACATGCTCGCTATGATTCCATATGTAGGAAAAATAATTCCAGCACAAAATGATTCTGTTCCAACGTATTTTGTGAAAAAAATTATTTGAAATGACTTCAATTTCTGATACTTGGAGAATTATGGATAATTGATTCACGTCGATGCTACTTTTTGAAATCTTGAAAAATAAATATCAATTGTAAGCTGTCGGAACCATATGTAAGAACAACACGAAATTTCGTCAACACTCACAACAAAAAGCGCAGTAGGTTCGTCGCGATTTGTTTCCACGAAAAATTTAACACTTGTTTCACATATTCCGAAACAAAATAAGATTGTCATCATATACATCTGCTGTAAACTGTAAATAACAACTAATAAACCTGATATTAGTTTGTTTTATATTAATGCCTACAGAGGTGCTACTGACGAATACAATTTGATAAAAAATGTCATATTTTTCAACTGCACGACACACACGTGATAGCGACTAAAATTCTTTTAAAATATACTTAACCAAGCCGGTATAAATGTTAATATTTCGTATAATTTGATAGGTAATAATGTGAAACTTAGACGTTCAAAATTTTTAGATTATTTAATTTTTAATCTAATAGAATCACATTTGCGTCATATGGAACAATGAACATTGCGCGCATTAATCAAGCTATTAATTTGCAAAGTTTTGTATGAAATTTCGATCAAATTTGTATCATCAGTAATAAGAGAAGATCTAAATGCAATCTTTGCGGTTCCGACACAATTGGACGTATCCGCATAAAGTGTCCAAATTGTTTGCACAGAATATGCGATAATCAACGTTGTGTGTGAGCGAATGCGAGTGTTTTTATAGATTAACGATATATATATATATTGTAATGTTTTCCTTTTTACATTGTAAACATAAATAACATTTAAAAATAAAACATTTATATCTAAAAATAGAACATATCTGTTCTATTATTCTGTATGCATATCTCATTCCATCGTTTTAAAAAGTATTTCATTTCATTTTAATAAAATTACAAAAATGGCAATTCCTTTATTAAAAAGTGACTTTTCCAAAAACGTAATTTATTTAATATTGATTCTGACTCTCAGTATTAAAAATGTGAAATTTTAAAAATTGTCTGACAAATGAAAGTAGTAATTATTGCGTCCTTTTGTAAGTCGTGTATTTCCTAATTGCTTACATGAAATTTCGAGCCATATTCAGCGATGTATAATTATTATGTGTTTCGTGTGACCTCTATTTTCATTTGTCGTGTGCAACTGGTGTTGTCTTAAATTATTAGATTTAAGATTGAGCCTGTGTAATATTATTTTTAATGTGATTTTTGTTATCTATTCTAATTTCATTAAGACTCATTTGTTGCAAACATCAATGTATACAATAAATTGTCTTAGTTTTCTTCTCTATGATTTAGCAGCATTTTATTCCCACGTCTATGTATTTATGATATTCTTGGTTATTTGGTAAGTATATGACTGCTGTTTTCATGATACAAATAAAGGCTACCTTACATATACTATAATTAAAATCTGTTTTCATATTACAAGTAAAGATGCTTACATTACATTGCATTGATTAAGTTTATATTAAATTCGCAATAATGTCTTAATATTGAAAACGTTTAAATAACTATGACCTTTATATAACTATGAGGAGCATATTGATTAAATTTTTTGTATTATGCTTACGTATGCATAGTGCAGGAATTCTGTGCGATTTTAAGTTTATACTGTTTTCTTGCATTCTAATGTTTTAGAAATGAGTCTTTTTCTCAAGTATCTTTCGCTGTCAATTATTTTAATGTTCTCCCAATTGAATTCATGATTTAATTCTACTCTGTGTTCTGTTATGATTGTTGGCTTATCGTTGGTTTTATTTATGTCTTTCCGGTGTTCAAAGATTCGTGTTTTTAATTGCCTACTGTTTGTCCTATGTATGACGCGTTGCAATCTTTGTGTACACGGGGTATTTTATACACCACATTCTTTTTAGAATCAACTGGAATAATATCCTTTTGTGTTTTTATAATTTCATCAAGTTATTGATGTTGAAATATGATAATTTTACGTCTTTATAATTTTAAGTCTTTTATGATATTTTTTATTTTGTTTTAGATACCTGGTATAAATGATATTTTAAACCATGGTATTTTTTCTTTTTCTGATTCTTTAGTTTCTCTTTTTATTTGATTGTTTTTTGATTTTTTTGTTATATTAATGTTTTAGGTTTTGAATTAATTGTATTAAATATAAATTTGATGGGATAGTCATTAGCTAAAAATGTTTTAATAATAAAATTCAAATTTTCTTTGTGATATTTGTGATGATAGTAAAAATGCTCTGACAACTGCTCCTCTTTTTTGAGATATTGGATAGAGAGACATGAAATTGAAGTACCTCCGAGAATGTGGGTTTGTGGTATACGTCTAAAGTTTCGTTATTATTTATTATTGTAACGTCTAAAAAATTTAGCTCTTTATGGCCCATTTCTAATGTGAATTGTATTTTAGGATGTATTAATAGAATTAAATATATTAAGAAATTCATTTATTAAATGATTGAGTATTGTAATTGCTATATTGTCTACATATCTTATGTAAAAGGTAAGTTAATTCCGAATCTCTCCAACGCTTTGTTTTCTAGATTCTGCATGACTATTTCTGCAATAAATGACGACAATGGAGAGCCCATAGGTGTCTCGTAATTCTGTCTATAATTAGTGTTGTTGAAAGTAAAAAATGTTGATTCTAATACTATTTTTACGTCTTTTATAAATTGCTTTTTTGGGATGTTGTTGATTCAAGTTATATATTTCCATTTATTAGTTATGCTTGTGATCGTACAAAAATCAATTACACAGGCTCAACAATTTTAAACCTGGTAATTTAAGACTACACCGGTTGCATACAATAATAGAAATAGAGGCCATACGAAACACATAATAATTGATTGTACATCGCTGAAGATAACTCGAATTGTGCTGAAACATTTGAAATTTCATGCAATTAGGAAATACACGGACTTACAAAAGGATTACTCAATTATTACTACGGAACTACTCTCATTTGCCCGACAATTTTTAGAAATTCACATTCATAATTTATTTATAATAAATTTTCCATTGCAAAATAACTTTTTCATTAAATTTGAGATACCATTGGATTTGTGAGAAAATTATACCTCAGAAAAAAAAGACTTGCAATTGAAAATGTCAAATCCCAATTCGCACCTGTGTATTATTAATGGATGCTCAAGGGAGATGTACAGTTTGAAGGTCATTACTATTTTGAATATCTTTTCAGACTTAATTTGTATTATTTGTTTTTTTGAGCAGGTTTATATCAAAAACGCAATATGCTATTCAACATATACTTTTCAAAACAACATTCACGATGGGATTCACGGTAATTAGTGGCTGTTTTCCTATGTTATATGTAAGTATTTAAATTTAACTATTTAAATTATGAAAATTCTAAATTTAATTGGAAATATTTTACTAGATACAATCGCATATCTTGATACCACAATTCTTATCTATGATAATGGCTGCTTTACAACGTATGTACATTACAGCGTGGGCAGCTAATGATTTGAAGGAAATCGTAAGTTCTCCAAAAAATAATAAGATCACTAAAAATACGCAAAAGTAGCATATATTTTGTTACCATTCTAGGCTAGGCAAAATACATTTATTTTGTCTAATCCTGATTATACGCCCATATTTAATTGATTGTGTGTATGAATTGAATTTCATCTAATTTTTTAATCCTCGACAATAACAAAAACATTCCTATTATTAATGATACAGGACCACAAAACAAAATTTTTGAAGAGCAACTCAAACCAGAATAGGTTTTTCTTATAGATTTTAAGTCGCTGAACTCGAATTTGTAAGTTTTGTTCCATCACGTCCAGTTTCTTTTTTAATTAATCCAGGAAGATAACGAAAAATCTGTGAAAATTAAAATATCGGGAAAAGAGTAAAAGTAAATATAAAATACAATCGCAGTACAGATTTAAACATATATTATCAAATTTAACAAAGTGTAACAAACAACAATTTTGCTTTACTAATGTTATTATTGTATTATAGCACTATTCGAGTGTAGGGGCGTTTGAGCAGCGTGCGCGATGCTTGGGCAGCGTACGCAGCGCAGGACACACATATATAGGCTATAATACCTAACATTAGTAAAGTTGTTGTTTCTTATACTTTGTTAAATTTGCCAAAATATATTTAATCAGTTCTGCCGTATTTTAATTTCATATTTAATCTTCTTTCAATGTTTTAATTTTTTCATCATTTTCTTCAATTAACTAACAAAACTAGACATCATGGAGCAAAACGGCTTATGAATTTGATTTAAAATCTATAAGAAACTCATTCTGGTTTAAGTTGTTCTATAAAAATTTTTTTGTAGTCTGTAATTTGCGCTTTACGTTATAAACATGTGCGAATCAAGCATTTTGTAAAGTTGAATCGGATCGAATCTGTGACGTTCGAAAATGAATTGAATCGAACATGAAATCTTTACATCGGATCGAATTGAATCGAATCGTTTAGATTCGGAAACGAATCGAATTCGAAACAAACTTTTCACATACCGACATCAGCTTAAAAAGAATTTTTTAAAAAGTTGAAAAATTTCATTTTGAACTCTTGAATATACAAGTATATTAAAAAGTTAATAATGTAATATAAATATACTAAGAACAATATTTTTTGGTAATACCTGTTGTTACGTCCAAACGTAACTTCCTCCCCCTGGAAGGTTGATTGTCATGATCGCTCGGAAAGATAGCAGGGGAAAATGAATGATACGCTTAGACTCGGTCTCACAGGTACGCACAGAGGCGAATACCCAAGAATCGAAAGCACTTTATATTACTCTGAAATATGGGTCAACGTCCCGAAGGGACAGGACTATGATATCGATTAGCAGTGCGAACGTTGGTCCTACTTTTCGATCAAGGAACTTCATATTTTGAGCCGGGACTGAATCATGTGCGATCTCAGATAGTGAGGAACGAAATTCAAGGTGTTTTAAAATAACTTTACTATCTACTAACGATAATCATTTTAAAATAAAATAATATATTCATTCATAAAATAAAAGGTTACAAAATAAGTGACATGAGCAATCGGCATTACCGTATCTAATTAAACTTATTTATCTACCTATCATTAATCGGATTTCAGTGCGTGCGTGCGAAGTAGAGTCATGATGGAAGGGATAACCTTCTATCATAAGTAAAGCTCGGAATGTCTGAACCCGGTAGATTCTAGCTTGCTCTATCATTTGGTAATGCGTGGGGAAGAGGATTGGGATATTTGCAGATAACTACAGCTATCAGCAATATCTTCACTCTTCCCCCGCCACGCGTTACCAATAATAATATAAGTCTGAATTTGGTATCACTGTACCAGATATTCATCCGTTCGCTCAATTATCGGTGCACATGGACCAGTTTCTTTAATTCAGGTGACCGACAATTACTTATTATTATTAAAGATTGTTCAAAAGATATACTGCGAACCATGTGATGATACATTGATTCATATGAATTGTAATAATTTCAGCAGAGATCCTGTCTATAAAAACATATGTGTTTATAATATTACATAATACATACATATTTTACATTTAAACTCGATAAGCTTTGTCATATATTTGCAAATAATTATTTTTGCTATATTTATATAATGAGGAGGCAGCAAGTTGTAATTTGAAATATTATATATAAAATAATAAATTATAATAAAGTGTATCGGTAATGAGAGCATCAACACAATGTAGTAATTAATGCACAATAAAATATAATTGTAAATAATATTTACATAAAGATCTACAATGATTGTCGATACAATTTTATTTAGACATTTCGGTTTTCTTCTTCAGCCATCTTCAGTAAATTTGTAGATACTCTTTTCATAGATATCTTGACACAGTATTGCGACAATGTTGAAATTAAATTCTATGTAAGACTAAGGATGAACATATTTCTACTGTCTGGGAGTTTCTTCGTTGTTTATCTGAGTGACTAAAGGGTAATGCGCAAAGATATTAGATTTATTGTTGTGCATTCAATGTATTGTACTATTCATCCTCCGTCTCCATAGATTACAATCGGTTATTCCAAACGTACGTAAGTTAAATTATAATAAGGAACGATTACAAGAAATAAAAAACTTGTTTTACATTAAGTATAAGATATAAAATTGTAACATGTATTATCCATGTATTACACCTGGAAGTCAGACAAACAACGACCGTCAAAATTTATTTTGCAAGCCACGTCCGTAGAATAATAAATAATTATAAATCATACTTATAAATAGTAAAAATTTTAAACAAGACTCTTAATATTAAAAACAATATAATAAATATAATAATATAATAAAGTAAAAGGCTAATAAGAGTCAAGCAACAATAAACTTCTCACAATTAGATCAACGCAAATGTATTCATTATAAAAAATATATAAAATATAGTTATTAAAAACGCTACAAAAAACTTAGATAATTGGAATACAATGCATTACAAGTTTCGGCCTTATATTAGGTATAGGAAAAAGTTCGTGGCGTTTTTCCCGTTAAATGGCATTAAAAAAACGCCATGAACTTTTTGCCACACCTAATATTTAAGCTCTCTTCAGATATACGAAAATTAAAATCTGTAAAATCAATAAAACTAATCGACGATATTGTTAAAATATAATAATAAGATGAGAGTTTTCTCAGAGAAGTGAAATAGCTCGTCAAGTGATAGGAAGACCATTTGCGAAAGTTTCTCGTTATTCTAATGGAAACAAAAATTATATGTATCAGAAACACTAATATAAGATTAAGCCAGAATGTCTCACTGATAGAAAACTCATCTCAGAGTTCACAACAAATTGAAATTGAAAAAAATCTATGTCCGAAATAAAATAATTGTCAATATGATGTCAGCGGAGATAAAAGTTTAGTATCATATTCTAAGTATATAGTGTCAAAGATATAAAGAGAAAAACCATCAGTCTGTCTCGACGAACATAATTATAATGTGATGGATCTTAATAATACAAAGTCAAACCTTGTTTATAATCAGAATATACAATTTATGAAGACCTTCCGGTCTATCAATTTAGAGATTAAGACTGTTACTCTGTTTTTTAATATTAAACATTTCTGAGACAAGAGTTGTTATAATACGATTCCTGATCAAGAATTTGAATGTTGTTCCAATCAAAACCATGTTGTAATCGATGATCTGTTATTACTCGATTTCGTGCTAATATTTCATCGTATATAGTTGATGTTCAGAAATCTTGAGTCTTCTTCCCGTTTGTCCTACGTAAGATGCATCACAATCGTTGCAATTTATCTTGTAAACCACGTTAGACTTGGATAAAGAATCCAATCCAATATATCCTGATAAGGGCAATGTAATGATTGTTTTAGATAAAGATTTTTATGTGAGTGGCGTGAATATTGAGCGACAAAGAAATCTATGTGGTCATAAGAAAAGACCTATCAAGAATTTATAATATCTCTCAGAATATTTTCTAAGTACAAGAATTGTAAACATATCAATAACTCGGAATATAGATTTTTTTTACAGTAGCTGAGAAGCTTCCAAGGACGTACGCCTTTCCTACAATCTATAAGAAAAACTGTTCATTTAGAATCATGTCTTTTCTATCGGTAGTCCATTACACGCGTTGGCTTCTTTTTTACACAATATAATGTATGACTTTTTACCCAAAGCGGAAAGTCACATAAGAAATATTTTTCATCTAGTTGATACTCTTAAAGGATTGTACACAATGACGATTATAAATTAATTTCTCTAGATGTTATGTCATTATTCACTAATATACCGATAAATTTGGCGATTGATTGTATCAATGAAAGATGGACACATATCTAAATAAAAAAAAGTATGTTTTTCCAAAAACTGAATTCTTGAAAGCAATTAGTTTTATTTTAGATTCGATTTTCTTTAGATTTGACAACACTACAAACAAAATTTGGTATGCCCATGAGATCACCATTGTCTCCTATTGTTGCTGACTAATGCAAAGATTAGAAAAATCTGCCGTGATTTTATTTAATGATAACGTACTTTTTTATTATTATGTCGACTTGTGCGCGTCAATTTCTGCTTCCAAGATTAATTTGTTTCTTAATGCCTTTAATTCTTTCCACCCGCGTCTATTACTTTATAAGTTTACTTTATAAGTTGGTGAAGATTTTTTTGAATTTTCTTGATATCTCTATCATCATAAATAGATATAGTATGACAGTTCTAACTCATTACGTGTTAGTGCGTATACGTATACGTGCGTGCGTACGTGTGCGTGTGTGTGAGTATGTGTGTGTAAGGGATTTAGGGAGGGAGAAGTGCCTCACAGACGTTGGGTAGGGGGATGCGCGTCACTCGGGATCCGTGTTAGAGAAGGAAAGGTTTTCCATCTCTCTCTCTCTCTTATCAGTTGCAACCTCTCTTTATTGTCCTATCTCTCCTACCTATTGTAGGATGCAGTTTTCTCTCTTCCACCTGTTGCAGTGTTAAACTTTCTCTCTCTTTCTCCCGTTGAGCTCTCTTTTCTTCTTTTACACATGATTTTATTAAATAGATATTTGTTTTTTACGATTTTTTTTTAATAACTCAGCAATGATTTTAATTTAGCAACTGATAATATGTTTAATAATACAAATGGCCAAGTTCCTAATTATCGAATCATTATTAAAACTGTTATTGAATAACTATTGAATACTTATTAAACTATATATATACTAACAATGTCATTATTGATATAGATTTTTGATATAGATTTTTAATTATAGGGATAGGGAAAAGAAATTAAAAAATCTTATATTTTATTTTAACTTAATATATTTTTTTTGGCGACCAGTTGTATATTTTAAATACATTCTGCAACGCAATTCTTAACATGTTTTCCACATCGTACATTAGTAACTAGATTATGTAAAGAATCTATATCTTCGTAATCAGCATCCAGAATCTCAATTGTCAAGTCGCCGATATCGAGTTTACTAACCAGCCATTCGCGTTTTTCATCTCTTTAACATATACAAGAGCCTTATTGTCGTTATTCTCTTCCGCACCAATTACACCATTATAATCAGGCGTTTCATCATCCCGGGCTGTATCATCCCGTCTTCTCATTGCAATTTATGGTGATAAGCACAGCCAGGAAGCGCACTACTTTTCTGACTTTGTCATGAAGTACCATGACATGGGACATGTAAAAATATAATGAGAGAGAATAACTCCTTTTCTCAACACCGCCACTTTCTTCACGATAAACTTCTTTCTAACGATAAATTCTTGCAGATCCACAAACGTTGATATAATCATGGTGAACAACTTTTTGAGACTGTGCTTGACCATAAAGGATCTTGAATTTTATCTCATATATTGATATATAAAAAAAGGGGAGGAAATGATGATAATTTACTTATAGTATATATTTGACTATTAGGTGTACAACTTTGCTTTCGCCGTTTTCCTATAGATATATAGGCTTTAGCGGTAAGTGATGGTCGAAATAAATAGATCATAGACGTCATACAATAAACTTGGGCATCTGTCAACATAACCCCATAGAAACATTAGTCGATTTGTGTCTGCATCATAAAGTTATTCTCGAAAATGTCAGTTTACGAGCCAAATTCTCGTCATTTGCGGGAGGTTTTAATTTTTTGCTTCAATATGAAGAAGCTCTGCGGCTGAGGCTCATCGAATGCTCTCAAATACTTATGGTGAGTATTAGTGAAAGAACGTGTCGTGTGGTGGTTTCAACGCTTCAAGAACGGTAATTTTGACGTCCAAGGTCATGCTCTGTATTTGGTGAGACCAGCTCGGCGTAGTGTATTATGAACTGTTAAAACCGACTGAAACAATCACAGGCGATCGGTATCGAATGCAATTGATGCGTTTGAGCCGAGCATTGAAAGATAAATACGGCCGCAATACAACGAGAGACACGATAAAGTGATTTTGCAGCATGACAATGCTCGACCCCATGTTGCGAAAGTGGTCAAGACATACTTGGAAACGTTGAAATGGGAAGTCCTACCCCACCCGCCGTATTCTGCAGACGTTGCTCCCTCTGACTATCACTTGTTTCGATCAATGGCATACGGCCTTGCTGACCAGCACTTCCGGTCTTATGAAAAAGTAAAAAATTGGATCGATTCGTGGATAGCCTCAAAAGATGACCAATTTTTTCGACGCAGGATTCGCACGCTACCCGAAAGATGGGAGAAAATAGTGGCCAGCGATGGACAATACTTTGAATCATAAATGTATAACCAGTTTTTTACAATAAAGCCTCGAATTTCGGAAAAAAAACGGCGGAAGCAAAATTGTACACCTAATACATGTTACCGATGAGCGGCGCGCGCCAAAATGAAAGCAGTATTGTGAATCTGGACAATGCAACGGAGTCTGATACTCACTGGATAGCGTACGCGAAGAGGAACAACCGCGTCGTGTATTTTGATAGTTTTGACAATCTTCGACCGCCTCTGAAACTGGTGCCTATTTCGGTGCTGCGACGATAGAATCGCATGTCCTATCAGATATATGATCAAAGCTTCTGTGGACAGATGTGCCTGCGGTTTCTACTAACGGTCGACACGCATGAATTTAAAAAGCTCGAGGTGCTGTGAAATCTCAGTATTAAACGTTTTTCATGTCGCTGATGCTTACGCTAAGCGAGAAAAGGACCGTTCTCGCGGCGAACTATTTTCCGTCATAGGTTTGAATGATGGCGATTATGAGTTCGATCTGGCGAAACGTATCACACAATACCGAACGTGAACGAATCGAACAACAAATTTGATTTTTCGTCAAAGACGGCGCGGAAATTAAAATTCCCAATGGTTTATACGAAACTTAAATGAATTTGTGAAACGTACGATTTTACGAAAACATGCACATCGCGACGAGTTCGAAATCGTTGACGTAATGCGTGGTGATAATAACACCGATGACGATGATGGAAAATAGAGAATACCTGATAATTGCGCTTCGCGCAAACTACACGATGAGATGTAAGATTAGATGTGCATACAGAATAAATTTTGGTGTGCCCAACAGCGTTGGATCGCTGCTGGGATTCTCGTCGAAGCATATACTGCGACCGCGAAGATGGCACGAATCATACGTATCAATCGATATAATAAACATAAACGTTATCTGCGTAGAATGTAACCGCGGGCGCGCATAGTAACGGCAAAAGCATATACGATACACAAATTTTCGCCGAGCGTGCCGCCGGGATATAAGATATCGGAGTGGCCGGCGCAGATCATTTATCTGCTGATCACCTCGAAGCATTACGAATCTAATGATACGTGTCGTCGATCAGAACGGACAATTGCTCAATTTTCGCAGAGAGAAGATCACCGTCAGATTGCACATGCGATAGCGACAGCGATAACGCGAGCGTGATGCTCGTATTGAACGGAGCGGAATACACGCAGAGACATAACGCATTCTTTACAAGATTGGTGACATCGCCACTCGATAACACTCGTTCATTCAGTCAGCAAGAAGAAGCTTAATGCGTTAAATTTTTACAATCTTTGGGATTTGCGGTGCGTAACTTTTGAGATGATTGATATTCTAAATATAGATATGGGAAAAAGTTCATGGCGTTTTTCCCGTTAGATGGCATTAAAAAAACGCTACGAACTTTTTCCCACACCTAACATTACTGGTAAGCCGATCTTTGACGATCGCATCGTCAACATTGAGACTTACACGTACAACCCGTTCGCCTTACAACATTCAGGTACAGCGATGATAAGAATACCCATATAGCAGTAGGATCTGCTATTCCAGCTACATGCTGCCGTATGAAAGTAAGGAAAATTGACGAACAGAATAGTCAAGGGTGCTAACATAGCATTGAGAAATAATTGCGTCGCGTTCATATAGAAATGAACTCAACGATGTGGAGATTGACCGTAATAGAAATGTGGGCATAACTAACACCCTCAAAAACTATGTCGACAGAAACAGTGTCAACAGAAGCGTGATTATGCGGAATGCCGAAGCGTAGCCTATTGCGGCCGGATATTTTAATTTCTGTATACCGCTCTACGTACTGTTGGGATTTTGCGAAGATTACAACGCGTGGTGATTAACGCTCGTCACTAGTTGATTTTAATATGAGCACGCAACTACAATTGTCTGGAAGATCCGGCGACAGAACCAACACTCGAATTATTCAAACTACAATGGAGAATGCCGCACGTATTATTGAAAAAGATAAATAAGCTGGCGATGCTGCGCATTTTGAAGAGCGAATGATATCTGAGCATGGCTTCTCGCTCATGGGATTTGTACGAGTTTCTGCTTTTGCAGAGCACAACCAAGCATTCGTGGGCCTCAAGACGAGAAATGAGTACTCAGCTCGAGAAGCTGCGCTACGTCATCTTCGCTTTGCAAACAGAAAAAACATCATATCCGAGGATATAAGTAATCGATTCGATTGCAAATTAATCAATACGAAGGTCTATCTGAACTCAGAATATTATCCGTTGAATCTAGATTTCGATAAAAACAAATGTGCGATTCTGTACGACATGTACGCGCGTTGCAAGGACTACTATGAGTATTTCGAACCGAGTCTCATCTTTACAACTTTTTTAAGTAATGGCCCGTGATTATCGATTGCTCTCGACAAAACGAATTGGTCAAGAATGGCACCGTGGACGTGCGATTAGACTTTGAATATAAGAAGAACGTGCCCGCAAATATAACAGCTTATTGTTTCATCATACACGATCGCGTGATTCAGTATAATTGACTCAACATTGTGCGCAAAATTACGTAAGTGTATCCTTCGACACAATATAAAATCTACTTGGACGAGTTTACGAAGACATGGAATTTTTATTTAATTTAGATATTACTATTATACGTTTAATTGCGCTTCAATGGTATGCGAAGCGCTGCAAGTGATAAAAGTGCTGAGGTGAATTGTTTCCAGCGCGACGTTTTCTAGTATACTTTTTGGCTGAAGGCTTTTGGCTTTTTGGCTATACGATTTTACTCGAGGCATTGTACATTCTGTCGCTGATATTGATTGTGATGATTTAATTATAATGAATGATCTATTTGTATAATAACTGATAAATGTTGAAGTTTATTCGTGGAATCGTACGAACGCGTGGTATACTTTCCGACTGAGGAATAAATTTTTGACGGGTCATTGTACTTTCGCCTGCTGATATAACTCATTGATTTAATTATAACTAAAAATGCTGAAGTTTATTCATGATATCATTTGATCGCGTGATATACTTTTCGGCTGAGGAGTAAACTTTCGAGGCATTGTTCTTTTCCTTGGAATGGTATCATGTTCCAACGAACATCTTTACTATGAAATCTCGCACAGCCCCTGCGCTATCAGTCATTTCCGAGTCATTTTCAGTAGGTCAATCAGATGGCTGTTAGTCAGTCTTACAATAAGTATATTAGTGATTTGTTAGATGTTGTGTGCAAGATATAAATACATTTATCGCTATTGCCTGATAGATCTGATAAAATAATCGATAATGTAAACATACGTAAATTAATAACAAATGTTGTTTATGATATATCAAAATTTGTTTCCATTGATGTTAACATTAAACGAGTATCAACTGATGGGAAAATTGTAAGTACGTTTATATATATACGTGAATCGTTTGATAAGTTTGATAAATTTCCATGAAATGGCGCTACAATCCATTTGATGACGCGAGTACGAATTGGGCTATGAATTAATTTCTTATCCACCCTATTCTCCGGATTTGGCCCCGTGTGACTTCTTTCTATATATATATATATATATATATACATGGGACTAAAAAGTCCTGGGTATTTTTAATAGAAAATAAG
>NW_012130066.1:9405814-9410468 GCF_000143395.1 Atta cephalotes | reverse complement strand
ATATATATATATGTGGAGTATTATGTGATAGTGTAAACTGCGATTCGGTAGAAAAAATATTGCTATCATCTACGGAGTCTCGATGTAGAGTAGAGCGAGATCAGTGTGTTGTGACACTTTTTCTTTAAATTATTATAAATCTTCACAATTATAGTTGGACTGGTAAATGCTTTAAAACGTTGCATGTTCATCTGGCTTAATAATTGAGTACTTATAAATCTCGTAAACAAGAAAAAGATTACTTTAAAAAAGATTAATTAAAAAATGCAAATGAATTTGTGGAGCATTCTCCAAAGATAAGTTGAACTATGAAGATAATTGTTTGATAAGTTAGATAGTATTATTAAAATGAAAGGGTCATGTGTATGTTAATCAAATTTTTATTATTTTCATAATATAATAATTTGTAATATTCTTTTTTAAATAATTTAATTAACAAAATCAAAAAAACTAAAATCTTAACTTTTTATAATAATAATTGAATGTTTAAATAAAATATGTTTAATCATTAACACAGAATAAACAATATTAATAAAGACAGATGCTGGCCTAACAAATCCTATATTGATTGACTGAAATACAAAATCTCAAATTACATTAATTATTGTCATCGCAAAACATGTCAAATGTCCTTGAAAAAATTTCTTATATTACGGTAATAAAGTCATATTAAAACTTGCAAATTTGCAGATGCTGCAATTTGTCAACACATTGTTACATTAATATCATCATTAGATGTGTCTAAATATATTTTATTATAAAAATCTAACGCTTAAATTTTGATTGATTGGAAATGATTATATAAATATCCGTGAGAATTTTATGCGCAAAGTCAGTCTGTGTAAAATAGCTAATCGTAAATGTCTAATCATTCGACCCAGCGAATGATTCACATCCGGGAACTCGCAATGTACTTCCTGGCACTAATATTTCCAATACTGTATGATGAGCATAAGGATTATATTGAAAAAGGTAGCGATTGTATAATATCAGAGATTTTTACGTGTCGATATTGCATCAGTCGCTCAGTCAGATTCATTTTGCAGATTCTTCAGTGCTATGGATTCATATGAGTCGAGTAAGTAAGTATTTTAATTATATTTATTTGTGAAAAATTTTTCTCTATATATTGCTTATTCTTTTGTTCTTCATTACAGCGCGTTCTCTTCTTGGAAAGAATATTAACACTGACAGAGTACACATTTTTAGAGATTTGAGATTGGACCGATGGGACCTATTTCTTACGTGGAAGGACGTTGGCGACACCCGAGGCAACCGCATCGTTCTGCCTCATATTATGTGCTATTCGTAAAAAACGGATATCGAGCGATTGATGCAGGAGACTCATTTATTATCGTTAATGATTCAGGAGTTTCAAATTGAACTTGTCAAATTACGCGATGTGGACAATGTGAAATTATCATTATGTAATAAGTCTTTATATATGAAACCATCGACCGTGCTCTTTATGCTTGAACTTGAACAATGTGTAGAATGCATATATTGTGAACTATACCAATACATGAATAGTGCGAAAAGTTTAAATATTTCATGATTTATTTACATCAAAACTGTATAAATAATAAATGATGCTATAAATATTTTGTGTAAGATTTACGATAAGAATTTATATATTGAAGGCGAATTGATAGTGTACGCTGTAGATAATATAGAATAAACAATATAATGCATTATAAAATTAAATAAAAAATTAAAATATCTCAGTGTTCAAAAAAATTATTTTTTCTCTTTGCCATTCTTTTCTTTTTTTCATCTTATCTCACCTTATCTGTAGTATTGCGTTACGCGTGCCTGTACCATAGCGCTCGACAAATCGCGCTTATTATTATGTATTGGATTCGCACTCTTCAAATCGTAAAATAAAATATAATATAATATAATAAATAAATAAAATATTTCACGTGCTAGAAGAATAGATGGTGACGCATAAGAGGAAAAAATGTATAAATGGTATTTATAAATGATAAAGTAATTGTAAGTATAGCGCGCAATGGCCTAGCGGCGACGGTGGGAGTCGGCGACCTTTGATCCCGCGTGACGTCATCACCGCGACATGGGCGTAATTATCCCCATTATGTAATTTCTTGCACCCGGGACATCCTCCCCCGTACTGCGACGTCACTTACCATGATGTCATCCTCCGCATACCTCCGTAATCGCTTTCGCCTAGTGATATCATCTCCTGACGTCATTTTCCTCCCTGCTCCCATGACGTCGTACTTCTCTATTGATGTCATGAATTATGACGTCATCCCTCTTCCCCACGATGTCATCCTCCTCACAGGAGATCTAGATGAGGAGGATGGCTTCCCCCTCCCTTTGTGACGTCACCTCCCCTCGCCTAGTGACCTCATCTACTGTCTTTTCCGCGGACCTCCCGCGCCGCGGATACTCCCTCGCCTCTCACCCCCTCCCCTCCCCCTCAGAGGACCTGAGTTAGAATCTCCCTATATACCCTATTTCATTCTTCTTTTCAGTTTGAATTTCTTCATATAATTTATTCGATACTTGTTCTAAATAATTTTTTCCTGTACATAATTTATTCTTTAATTTATATAAAAAGTTTTCAAATTTGAATACAATATATGAATCCAATGGATCAAATAAGACAACATCATTTGAAAGATGTACAAGATTATGTTCATTATATGAAATATATTGTACACCATACAGTTCATTAAAGTTTTGAACAAAATAATTCCTGTGCATATTGTCGCTGATTAATACGTTTGTGACAAAGTATTCTTATTGATAAACAAAAAATGCTCATAAACATGTTTTGGCAAAATATTTTTCAGTAATACAGATCCTATATATCTTATAGTAAAAATAAACGGAATTCAGTAGCTTTTCATCAATCAATTTCGAATAAACATCGTGGATATCTAGCGAATTCTTGAATTATATTTTTTCTCTAATATTAACATATTTATCAGAAAATTTTGTATTATAGTAAATGTGATTTTATTCGAACACGCATTTTACCTCGTAAAGGAATCAGAATTGCAAGTCTTTTCATAACTTCTAGGCATATCAAATGTATAATTAATTGTAATTTAAGGGAAATTGGGATACTATATCAATGCCTATATTTTCTAGTATAAATGTCATGATGATGTTCAGATTGCATTCTATATCTGAATGAAGCATTTGAGGAGAACAATTAAGATCTGGAAAAACAACTCTATTTTCGATAAGATCACATATACATTCATATATACATTTTGTGCAGCTAAAATATCTTATATGATTTTTTATTTCTGTACTAAAAGGTGCATCATATATCAAGACATTTATTTTAAGGAATTAATTTTCCATTGATGTATATATCACAATTATCTTTTACACGCAATATATCAGTAACTAATGGCTATAAGAAAGCATTTACATCTTGTGGTTTTTTTGTACCATAATAAATCCCAATTGGAAATGGTTCTGTATATAAAATGTTGTCCATTAGAGCAGCTAAAATAAGCTAAAATTTGCCAGAGGAACTTTTGGATACAGGCAATCCAGCTTGAAATTTAAATAAATTTCTTGTGGTAAATTGGCATAATGTTTATCTATCGAACTTCTGATATCTTCTTCTAAACCAAAGTATATATATTTTTCCTGTTGGGAAAGCTGCACAATATTCAATTTTCGTAGTGTTTTTATTAGAATTCTCACATCTTTGAGCAAATATTTCTTAGATGTTTTCTCATGTTTTTTTTAATTTTCAAGTTTATTTGCTGCTGTATAATTTATATTATGTTTTAAAATCCAAGAATGTATATCACATTACATATCACATCATTTTATATGTTTGAACCAAAATTTTCATCATTTCCGATGTCTATGTTATTTGCTATTAGGAAAACATTGTAATTATCTTCAGGTACCATACATTGATTATATTTCATTTTCAGTATTATTATTTTCAGTAGTAGTATTCATATTTTCAATTTTACTGCTATTAATATTGAATATAAAAGAGTATTATTACAGTATTATGTCCAAGCTCCGTATGGAGCTAAGGGGGTGAACGCCACAGGTATAGAATTATTATATCGATTTGATCGTGTCCAGCCTCCGGACGACAAGGGAGTGGGGAAGGACCGACGCAATCTTCGCTTCGTCTTGAGACCTTCTAACGAGCCGGGGATCGAATGGAGGACGAAGTGGAAACTTCAACTCGTTTTTCGCTAAACAGATACATGAGTACTCGGACGTACTATTAATTTAAAAGACCCAAACTGGGTCAGTATGCCGGAAGGGACGAACTTTAACGCCAGATGTGCCAATACTGGATCCGTATGCCCTGGCATTCGGTCATAGAACTTAATCCAAGTGATCCGGGAGAGAGCGAAGTGCAACCGCAGGAGAGCTTACAATAAATACAAAGAGAGGTTTTTCAAATTAACGAGAGTAATTTACTAGTACTATAATAAAAACAATTTAATAATACATTTCTCTTAAGTATAAAAATACAAGCCTTTAGTTCTTTATTCTGAAGTGTATTAGGGTATGGATTTATGTGTGGTGTGTGTGTGTGTGTGTGTGTGTGTGTGTGTGTGTGCGCGTGCGTGCGTGCGTGCGTGTGTGTGTGTGTGTGTGTGTGTGTGTGTGTGTGTGTGTGTGTGTGTGTGTGTGT
>NW_012130066.1:9402546-9405730 GCF_000143395.1 Atta cephalotes | reverse complement strand
GTGTGTGTGTGTGTGTGTGTGTTATACAGGCGTTATTTTATGTAAGAAGGATATGGAAGGAAAAGGGGAAATTAAAGTATTATATCGGTTCATATGGTTGGAGGGAAAGAGGATCGATGGGAATGAGGGATGGTATGGGGATGAAAATAAGCAACTCGATTCCGCAATGCTGACTATTACTCGATCATTAGTATTAGGGATGAAGTAGGACATGTATTCCAATAATCGATGGAAGTTATGAAAGAGAAGAGGAAGGTGATCAGAGGGAGAGTAAACGTCGGTTTGAATGCGAGAAATTAAGGGGGTGATACGCGAGATGGGAAATTCTTCAATCAAGTAGTGATACCGGATGTGGGAGGATCCGGAGGAGGACTGAATGGGAAGAGGTCATCGAAGAAGTCGGAGGATAGATCGGAGACAAGGAAGTATGATTTCTAGTGACGGCGATAGAGTCGGGGGGTGGAGACTGGATGACCGGTGTTTGTTCTTGGATCGATTCTTGATTTAGTGGAGATTGTTCTCTAGAACATTTTCATATTCATGAAATATATTCATTTTTCCATGGTGTTAGAGCAGACACAGGGGATGAATCGACGCGCGTTATTAATTCCCCGCTAGGTGATGATGACGAGGATCAGAAGAACTGCATGACCGCATTAAAAATTTGGTTCTCTCTCTTTAAAGAGAGACACAAAAGAGGAGAGACCACTTACAGTGTACTGCAGCGAAATTGAAACTTACTACTTAGCGATAACGATGTATAAGATGTCCGAGAGACCGTTGGAGAGGATGCCGTCGACTGTGAGATGCTAGACGCTAGATTTCGCTTAATTTCCCCTGTCAGGTAATCCCGTTGGGCTTAGGTTGATTTTAGTGTGATTTTGCACTGACTTTATTGGAGAAAAAGGGTTTTGAGAATCGGATGAAACCTTTTTTAAAGATTCCGACAACTATAGCTTGCCAAAAGAAGAAAAGAATTACACTGAGGGCCGCGGAACCGCGATTTTTATATTAATCACCCCCGATTACTCAGGTTCGGATTGACGGAATAGGTTTTCGTTAACTGTAGAAGGATTTTTCTTTGCTCTCGATTTGATCAAGATTTTGGGGAAGGAAAAGATGTTGACCGGAGTCTGTAATGTGAAAAAGTATTCTTCTAAATTTTATGATCTTAATATTTATGAGAAAACGCAATGCGTTCAAGAAAGCGAACGTGCAGCATCGGCACGAGACCACTCAGAATCTACCCCTGAACGTCGCATGTCGCTTCTTAAATTTTGTGATCACGGACTCATGAGAATCGTCCGCGACTTGATTGTTAAAAAATATCTTAGTCTTATGCTTCCAATAACATTTTATTTATTATTGTTTTAGCCGCAATGTCCGAGGGGCACAAACTCTCCTCTGTCTTTTTAATCCCGTTCGTGCATATGCACCGATTTTTAGTTTATTTCGGAGCGACATTTATGAAAAGATACTGGATTCTTCATTTTAGTTTTTAGTGTGAGAAAAGAAAATTTTTAGTCTTCTCTAGGCTATAACGCTCAACTTGCATTTCGCTATCTTTTTATTTCAACGAATTCCAGATATCCACGAAAGAAAAGAGTCATGGGTGTCCACTAAACGTAATAAGTTTGTTGATATATTTACGTTTGATTCATATTGGATAAATTTGTACTCTGCATTATAAGATTAACAATGCATTATGCTGCTTTCGAGCAATTAAGATACAAAAATCTTTTCTTTTTAACATTTTCTTTTTAACATTCTTTTTAAATTACAGATAATTTACAGAAATACATGAAAATGTCACAAAAAATTTTAGATATCGTATATGTATGATATTTAATTTATCTCAAATTTAGACTGCATATAGACGTAAAATTATAAGATCTGTTTTTTACTGCACTTTCTGAACTGCTACGTACAGTGTAATAAGTTGAAGTGAAACAAATATAGTTTGTTTCACTTCAGCTTATTGCACCGATTCAGAGTGCAGCAATAAAAAAAAGATATATAATTATATAATTTGCAGAGAATTAAGTGTACATATAAAACACATACACACACGCGCGCGCGCATGTATATATAAAGGGTCTTTCAATAAGGACGCTCGATTTTTAAATGTAAATAAAACAAGTTGTGTGTGAGATATCCACTCAATTTTTTTTTATTTGAAAGAATATTTTATGGCATTAAGTATGGAATATAACATCGCTCAAATGTCCGCGGCTTCGCTTGATGACACGTATTCGGGCGGTCCAATTTTCGATGACTTTCTCGCCTTTAAACCTGGCTGAATTTGCTGGCGTTTGTTATGTTGACTTTGAGAGCATCAATTGTTTGCGGTTTATTCGTATAGACCTGCGATTTAAGATAGCCCCAAAGGAAGAAGTCTAAAGGCATTAAATCGCACGATCTCGGTGGCTAGTTCACGTCACCGCCGCGCGAGATAACCATGTCCTTAAATCGCTTGTGCAGAATGTCCATCGTGGCATGCGGTGTGTGGCACGTAGCGCCATCCTGTTGGAAGCACATATTATCGGTATCATTTTAGGCCACAAGAAGCTTCATCGATCTGTAGCGCTCGTCGTTGACGGTTATGGCAACGCCCGCTTCGTTTTAGAAGAAGTACGGACCGATGATTCCGCCAGATCAAAATTCGCACCAAACAATGATTTTCTCGGGATGCATTTGGAGCTGGTATTTCGCGTGGATTGGTATCGTCTCAAGTTCGACAATTTTGCTTCAAATATCCATTCATCCAAAAATGGGTCTCATCGCCCATTTGTTTGGCGAAATTTGAGTTAACTTCCAACTATTCCAGAACCCAATCAGCGAACACACGGCGTTGTCTATGGTCGTTTACCTTAAGTTCCTGGATCATTGATTGGTTCCTGGATTGAATTTTATAGGAGACCCAAGTCCCGACGCAAAATTCGCTAAGTTGAAGTCAGAGAAAGGCTAAGTTCTTGTGAACGACGAGAAATTGACTGCTTCGGATTTTCCCGTACACTGTTATGCACAGCAGCGATGTTTTCAGCAGACCTTGTGTTTCGGTGATATACTGGTGTTGGTTGATTATTTATTGAACCGATTGACTCGAATTTGGCCACCAAACGTCGTATAGTCGACTTGGCAGGATGGTTGTGGCGAGAATAAAAATCACGTAATGCGCGGAATG